>NC_133532.1:61442813-61670313 GCF_048544455.1 Silene latifolia | reverse complement strand
ATTTTATCACATAAAAATCAATAAACATATGAAATCAATTAAAATTAATCATGCAACTTTAGATCTGGTATTTATATCAAATATACAACATTAGGAAAAAATTTTATGCCATAAAATTTATGTTAGCTATTTTTGCTAAAAATAGTCACTATTTATATCATTTAACCATTAAAATTATAACTCATGCATAATAAATCACATTTATCTAAAATTTTACATAAAATCTGCAAAATATACATGTGACATCATATTAAAATTTTATGGCCTGTTTCAAAGATTAACTATTTTTAGTCATTTAACCTCCATTTATACCTTTTTTATCACATAAAAATCATAAATCATAAAATATTAATCACATTAATACGAAATTTTACATACAATACATAAAATATTCATGTGAGTTCATAATAAAAAATCACGGCCAGTAGTGAAGTTTAACTATTTTTAGTAAATAAAAGTTCATTTTACTCATAAAAATGTAATTATTTCACTAAAAATCATTAAAATAAGCAATAATCATCCATATATCATCAATATGAACTAAAAATATTTTAGAACCAGAATATATTACATGCAAAAATTTCGTGACTTTATCCTTATAAATCACAAATTATCTAGTTTTAATTCAGTTACTTATAACTCGGAAAAACCAAACCGATTATGCATGCAATACCAAAGCTCTTGATGCCAATTGTTAGGTTCATATACCCCTATTAGACTCATCTAATTCATTTTATAAATTACCCATAATTTATATTTATGTGGATCTAGTGCATGCATAACAAAATAAGTAAGAAAATCGAGTTTCCTTACATTGTAAATGTACCGGATTTATGGGCACAAATAAGGTCTTCTACCTTCACTTGTTCTTGAGCTCACTAACATGGGATGATCCTCCAAAACCCAAATTTCAAACTAGAAAGTCTCCTCTTGATTGAACCCAAAATAATCCCTTAAATCTAATAATAATATTAACTAGATGTTATTATTAGATTCCTTAAAATTTCTAATAATATTTGTATTGCTACACTAGTAATAAATTTATGTGATATTTGAAATTAGATGAACAACTAGTGTGTAACCCGTGCATAAATGCACGGGTATAATATGAGTTTATGTATAAAGGTTTGTTTACACACGTAAAATATAAGTTATGGAAATAATTAGTACTTTGTAGAAATATTTAAATGAGTACATAAGTAAATAATTAGATATCTAATCAATATAAATAACATTATGAAAATTGGCAATTTCATATAGATACTTGGTTACATACTATGAAAATAAAATATAGTATATACTTACAACAAATACTATTCCAAATATTCAAATATTTCATGGTAAATAACATTAGAAGTTAAATTACATGTGCCAGTTTCGTTGTTCCAAATAAGTATTTTCAAACCTTTTTTTACTTGTTACCTTCGAGATAGCAACATAGAGTTGGCCATGACTAAAAATAGGTCTAGGAAGATAAAGACCAACATGGGATAATGATTATCCTTGACTTTTGTTGATTGTCATGGCAAAACAAACGCTTATTGGAAATTGTCTTCTCTAAAATCTAATTGGAAATTTTGTTGAATCGGAAGGAGTTAATGTGATCCGAGCAATATGGACTCTATCTCCCTTATTACTGCCAGTTAAGACTGTTACCCTAATAACACGAACAACCAAGTTTGTTACGACCAATCTTGTGCCATTACATAAGCCTTGTCTTTGATCAATGTTTCTTAGTAGCATTATTGATGCCCCAACCTTCAATTTCAACTTGTGGTTCGGAAGACCTGAACATTTAATTGAGTTGAGAAAATCTGTAGAGTAAACTTCGAGTATCTCTGAATTGCTCTCTTCTTTGCTTATTTCATCCTAACTGTAATAAAAATTTTCATCAGCAGGAATAAGGGACAACACATAGTCGTTGATAGTCTCCACAATCTCATGAGTTGGCGCAAGAATTGCTCTTTCTTGAAGATAATCTGAATTTCGGTATTCAGTAACAAAACATGGATAAGTATTATGAACAATAACAGCAACAGGGTCGTCGACATTGTTAATAAGGATATCATCGGGGAGTTCTATATCAACTTCGTGGCCGCCACCGCCAGAAACCTAGCCACCTCCTGACACCAGCAGCCCCGCCTTTCCCCTCTCTCCCTCTATACCACGACACAACCCGATAGCAAAATCTCAAACCCGATATCCCCTGTTCTTCCCCTGTTTTTTCGCGAAATCTCGACAACAATCACCAAGGCCACCACCTTTATCCACCCATGACCACCAAAGGTGGTCGACTCACCACCCTAAGCAACCCCAGCCCAGGTCTAGGTCTCAACAGGTATGACAAAGGGTTTAATTCCGTGTTTATCGCACAACATCAAAAACCATAACCCACACGAATTCCGGCCAAACACCCACCAAGTCCCCGCCATTGACCACCTAAGACCACCCTTAGCCACCTACCATAGTCCACCCCAACCCAACCCGAACCCAGGTCAAAACGAGTCAATATGGGTTCAAAATCCAATTTCAACTTCATCACAACCACCCCGCAATAACCCCTTAAAACACCCATTCCCGACGATCACCGGTGGTCAACGATGGGTCCTAGTCAAACCCCGGTGATCCACGGTCATAGTCACGGTCACGGCTCGTTCTATGGTGGCCTATTTTACGAGTTATAGCATAGCAAAGAGTATACATGAGTCGGTTTAAAATATTACCTTGAGGCGATAATAAAAGTTAATTCTTTTGCTTTTCTCTTCTTTAATTCTTTTCTTCTTTCCTTTGGATTTCTTCCTTCTTCTTTTATGAATTATTTTTCAGATTATTGTGTATTTATAGTCTAGAATTAGAGATCATATGACGTTAATTAGGAAACTAAGAACTATTTCCTTATTCTAATTATTATAGGAATTACTAATATAATTATTATACTTATTATTTTATTATTAAATACCATTTCAAATCACGACTACTACTCATACTAGGCCTAATATAATTAGCCCATATCTATTTCACACGGCCCAAGGCCTTATTACTAGCTAAGCCCAATTCCCGACTTGGATACTTATTTTATTATTTTAATTAACGTCTTATTTGCAATTACTATTAAAATGTCATTAATTAATTATTTAAATTACATAAATTATTATCAAAACACGGGGTATTGCACCTTCCCTATCTTCTCCTACTTAATCCCCAAGCTATAGGAAGATATTTCCTCCCATAACCAGCTACACAATCTTCCACAAAAACCGAAACAATCTCCCAACTCTATCTTTTCCATAACCACATTATCCACCTTCCATACTCCATATCCTTTCCAATTCTCGAATCATTCCATATACAAACTCCGTACCAGTTAACAAACCGAACCCTAGCATTCATTCCCCTTCATACACAAGAAAAAACCTCAAAACACACAAGAAAAGGGAGACGAGAAAGAGAGAGAAGGGCACACGGTTTTGAGAGCTCGAAACCCTAAGCAAATCACCATCAACCTTACGTAAAAAGCAACCATAAACTCCTCTCATATCCAGAGACAAATCATAAGGTTCATACAAGAGATTAGAAGAACATTAGAGCATCGATTTGCTCTCTTATTCGTGTTCTCTTGCGTTTTGGACAACATATATTCTCGTCCGTTTTTCTTTGTTTTAAAACCATTTTTACTTCTATTTATTGCTAAAGTTTGAATCTTTGTCATTCACGGATTTCAAAACATCTTTCAAATTTATATTTACGCAAGAAACGAAGTCACAATCTTCGTTTGAAAATCGTTGTACGAAGTAAACAAAATCGCGTTTTTCAAACTCGTGTGGACAGCACATGTTTTCGTTCATTTTTAATCAACTCAAAGTGTTTTTTACTTATGTTTTTTGCAAAAGTTCAAATCTTTGGAGCGTAAGGATTCCAGAACATCTTTCAAAATGAATTTTGGTTAAGAAACGAAGTTACAATCGTCAGTTTAAGATCGTCGCACGAAGTGCATCTTTTAAAAAAGAATTTGTTTTCTTTATTTCGAAATTGTTTTCAAATCAATTTTTTTTACAATCGTCGAAGACGCGCCTTCATAGTAAAGCTTGCATATTGGATCCCGAGTGGTATCCAAGTCTACATGTAAGTTGAGGGTGCACAAAATCCTGTCTCTTTCCCTTCCTTTTGCTCGTGTGATACACGGCCTAAGGGCTATCTTTTTATCGCTTTTATTTCGTCATTTAATTATCGTCTCATGTTTATTAATATGTTACATAATTATGATTTTAATGTTGGGTTAATTGCTGTTTAGAATAGATAGTATATTAATCGCATGCTTGTGTTTCAATTTATGACGATAACATGTTTAGTTAGAATAATTAACATGTTTAATGAATTGTTTTTATTTGTATGACGATAACATGTTTTAAATCAATTAAAATGAAATTTTAATTAGTTTAATTCAGTCTCACATGTTTAATATTTTAATTACGAAGTAATT
Organism: Silene latifolia; assembly: GCF_048544455.1. Lineage (NCBI taxonomy): Eukaryota > Viridiplantae > Streptophyta > Magnoliopsida > Caryophyllales > Caryophyllaceae > Silene > Silene latifolia. The sequence continues at coordinate 61,665,833 of NC_133532.1, read as the reverse complement.
AGTTGTTTCACATGTTTTATGTTTTGGTTTAATTTTAATTATGAAATAATTAGATTTAAATCGCATGTTTATTTGATTTATTATGCATGTATGTTATTTGTATCGTATATAAATTGTTAAATCTCAAACTTGACCAATTAATATGTAGAATGTATGTTAAATGAATTGGACATTCATAGGTCATACAAAATCGACACAGGATTTTAAATGAATTTCTTTCAAGGATTAATGAATTCATCTTTTTTTATGACGATTTCTCGCTAGTTGAATTGCGCATGCTTAGCATCTGACTCATTGCACTCGATGACTATAATAGTCAACTTTGACCACCCCTTTGGCTGTGTGTATTGGCCGTGTGATTGCCTCGTGTCAAGCATGGCTCGTTTCCCATCTTGTTTTATCTAATTATTGCGGTTTTATTTCAATTGCTATTGTTATTTAATCGTTGTAATTATTGTAATTTAATTCAAAGTAATGTAACTTGTACTTTAAGATATGGGTCTAGTTAGTGTCCTTTATTTTGAGTCAAAATGATTTTACAAAACCTTTATTTTAACTGATTAAATTGAAGTATTTAATCAATTAAATCGAAGTGAGTGCAACAAACAATGATAAGGCTAGGGACGAAGTCCTATGTGAGCTGTGGTCTTGTCATTGGCACGGTTTTCATAGCCTAGGTAGGCGTGTCAATCGTGAGTCATGTGTCATGTTTTAGCAATTGTATTTAGATCGAGTTGTATCTTTAAATCAATTGTTTGCAAATCGAGTCGACGAGAATCGTCTGGGTTGTAATAGTTAGTTCCCTAACGGCTCCCCCATTCCCATCTAAGCCATGTTTATGAATGCTTGTTAGTATAGTTCAAATCAATCTCGCATGCTAAATCACTTGGATAAAGTAGATTAGATGCATTAAACGATTAGAAACCAAGCTCACATGTTAGGATCAAAACGATGTTTGCACTCTTTTACAACGAATCGTAGTCTTGTCCAATTAGCCATCGTTGTCTTTAGTAGAGGTCGTTATTGCAACGGGCGGGGTGGCTGTTTTAGTAACGAACTTCCCATCACGTACTTTCGACAACAAACTCAAATCTCATTTATGGTTCCCAAATTTCCTTAAATTTGGTGGCGACTCCAAACGATTTTCAAACCCGTGTATAATCAGAATCAGGGGGATAACCCCAAGTTCATATTTTCTTTTAATAATAATTTGAGCGAGAAACGCAAGGTGATGTAGATGGTTTGATAGATTTTGGTTGTCGTCTTGGTGGACTCCTCGACCTATGGGACGAACTGCGATGGTGGTGTCAGAATGGATTGTCGTGTTTGTTGAGAATAGTGATGGTTCTAGAGGTTTTGGGGAGAGGGTGATGTTGGTGTTACGGGTAATAAGTCAAATTGAAATTGTTGAACTATGGTAAACGTATCATTTTATCATAAGCTAAACTATAAATTTTCATTAGTGAATCATTTTATATAATACATACGTATTTTATTCATTAAAATTATATTTTACCCTAAATTATAAAGTGATGGCTAATCACCCCTCACTAAAAAAGCATACGTAAATTAGGAAGTGGATTTAATAACTTGAATATCGGTGATGACATCTTTCTTTCATCCCCTCCAACAACATTCTTCTTTTTTCACAAACTAACATCAACTTTTATTCCCTTCCTTCTCGTATCTATCTTTTCTTCTAAATTATTACAATTGATTTTCTCTCACTTGTGTTCTTGCACTAATTTCCTAATCTATTGCCTGAATTTTGTTTTTGGTAATGGTCGTTCGTGCAATTGGATCGATTATTTTTCAGGTTTAAGATTAAATCAATGGCCGCTCCACCGGCTAGGGCTAAAGCCGATTATGATTATCTTATTAAGCTTCTTTTGATCGGCGATAGCGGTAGTTTATTCTGCTCTATAACCGTTGATTATTCCATTTGATTTAAGCATGTTTTTTTATATCTTTTCATCATATATTTGTTCAATGCATTTGAAAACACATATCAGAATTATTTTTGTTTTTTTTTTAATATGTATGTGTAAATTAAGATCTGATTTGTCATGTGTTAGGAGGATGCTGTCGTTTTTGCTAGTATTTTTGTTAGTTATTGACGAACTATGATTATGTTGAATACGTTTTGTGAGAGTGTTAGCCTCAGAGAATTCAGAAGAGGACAATTATTAGAGCGACAATATTATTCAGATTCGTGGTCAGCATCTAGTAACCTATGTGAATAACTTACATGAGACGGTAGCATGCATTTAATCAAACCATTTAATGTTATTTACTTTAACAATAGTAATGTTAATGACTTGGTTTAATGCATAAAAATGTTTCACGCAAGAGTTCGACTTTTTGGGTGTGAGGACGTAATTACTGGGAGGTTGTGATAGTGTTTGAGGAAAAAATCCAACTGAATCACCATTATGATGACACAAAGAGGGTAGAGGGATATTCGAATTCACATAAAAACTTGGTTATAGTTTTGGAATAGGCTTATCGAACTCTTTTCTACCATCAAATATCCTTTAACTAATTTCTCTTCTCAAAATGAACCTCCAACCTTAGTTGGTAGATTGAAGCTTGATCTTTATCACGTGACCCCACCTTCACAATTATAACATATGTAGGATATAGGTGTCTCTTTAGTACAGTGATAGACTCATTTCTTTTGTCACCATAAACAAGTGTGATTCTTTGTGATCACCTGGGGAATCATTTTATTTTTTGTAAGGATGGGTATCGATAATGCAGGCCGAGGCAAAAGATGCGGCTGACTTTCTTGTGATTTATGGTTCATCTTACTTGCATATAATGTATTTTTAAGTTTCGCTTACTGAGATAATTAAGAGTGTTACTTCAAGTTAAAAGTTGGCGAAAGTTTTTTCATAGAAATAATTTGAAATTCATTTTCTAGCCTACCTAGTTATTTAGTAGCGTTTGTATTAACGATGTTGAAGCATCCACCTATTTTTAACTAGTATAATGCCCAAAAGGGCATATCATGATTGAAATTGTTGGGAGTTTAAGATGTCTAGTAGAAATACTGAATAGTAATATGTTTGTATTCAAGTAGAGAGGCAGTGAGACCGTTTTAAAAATGGCTGATACAACATACAAGACAAATACCAGCTAATTTGCAACATGTAAACCAATAAAAAAAAAGGTTTTTGCCAGCTTACTAGCCAAATATAAACGTTCTGAATAGTTGATATTTTGACCCGATTGGAGAGTGTCAACTGAAATTTGATCGATATGACCCATCCTGTTATATGTGATAAACCAAGACAAGATTGTATGATGTGATCTGCGTAACAAAAAATAAATCACACTAAGCAATAACATTGCACGTGCCCTAAACTTGATACCATGAGGCAAAAGATGCTTTTTTCCCATGATATTAAATCGAGGTAATGATCGTGCGCTCTCAAAGTTGAAAAGATTTTGAAGGTTAGAACAACTTCTTTTTTAGACTCGATCGACCGCATTTACAAAACAACAAAGATCAAATTACGACAACTTGATTTTGAGATAATAAAGACGGAAATTAGTTTTAAAATATATACATTTAGCTTTAAGCTTTCTATTGTTATCCTTTTTGCATTTCAAAATCTTATAGTGATGGTATTTCTTTTTGGATATTTTTTTTTTTGCAAAAATGTTAAAACTTACCGTACCCTTTACAAGAACTTATAGTGTGTATCCTATGACATTTAAGCTATTGTATATTATATTATGGTTTGGTGATCCTCATTTTTTTTTAATATTATTGTCTTAAGTTTACATAGAGACATATACAATGAAATTTTTTTACCTCGCCAAAGCAGTTTAGGACCTATATTTTGGATAACAATAAGTTGAACTTCATCCGTCCCAATCATTTGTTTACTTTTGATTAAATACCCACTCGCAAAGAATAAAAAAAAAGGTAAACAAATGCTTAGTACGAGGAGAGTATTAATTAACGAAGAAAGTTATAGTAAAAGAGGATATTGCAAGAATGCGACGTGGAACTAGATCTAGCACAAGTAGACCTGGCAAAATTGACTCGACCCGAATAACCTAACCTTAAACCCGGACTCAAGACCCGAATTGACCCCACCCAGTATAACTCGACCCGAATTTTTATTGTTGCAAAATGACTATTATCTACAAATAACTTGATAATAGTTGACCCGAAAATGACCTGAACCCGAAAATATCCGGCTCGACCCCACCCAACCCGAAGTCTGCAGACCTGAAATGACCCAACCTGAAATTGACATGTCTCGATTGATCCGTTTGTCAGGCCTAAGCACAAGTGTTATTTAAGTATGAGTTGAATTAGTCTCGACCAATGTCATTTTGTTTCGGTAAGGGTCTTTTCAAGTATGTTTGCTTTCGTGATCAGCTAAACTTTTTGGGTCAATTTAGGCTAGCTTGTATCAATTTAAAATATTTGGATATGGTCAATTTTAACTGGTCTATGTGGAACTGTGAATCTTTCTCGGACCACCTCTTTTTATAGGTGGGAACAGAACTATGGTTTTCTAATGACCGCCTACAAAAAGTGTTTGGCAACTGAGACTGTGTTATTACTTTATTCGAATGATATTTTTACTCTAGCACTATTGCGTTCCACAGTTCTATTATGAAAATTAGACTTTGCAATTGGATATTTAATTTTTGAAGGTTTTTGTTGTCATAGGTGTGGGTAAGAGTTGCCTTTTACTGCGTTTCTCCGATGGATCATTCACCACTAGTTTCATAACAACTATTGGGTTGGTAACTTTAACTAGAGAATACATGTTTCATATCACGTCTTTGCGTATGAATTTAATGAATAATATATGGTTTTATAGCATTGATTTTAAAATAAGGACCATAGAACTTGATGGAAAACGGATCAAACTTCAAATATGGGATACAGCTGGTCAGGAACGGTTCCGAACAATCACAACAGGTAACTAACTTTTTTTTTAAAGCTCCGTGATGTTTGTTCATTTTATTTCCTGCCTCCAAACACACACACACACACACACACAAACACAAATAAAAAAAACAAAAAGAAGAACAAAAAAGTAAAAATAAAAATAAGGATTAATTAATAGGAATAATCCTAACTATGGGTGGTCTTCCCAAAATAATCCCAACTTCATTTTATTTTAGAATAAACCACACTATGAATACTTCCTTCTAGTAATAGACTCGGGTAACTCACTACCTGCTAATCAGGTCATTATTTATTTTATCTTTTAATTATAACCATTTACATTCTCCTTCACCATTAACTTCAATACTAGTACACCATTAACACCCACCGATATAAACATAACAATTATCAACACCAAAGTCAACCACCACCACCCGCCAACCTCAATCCACTAACCTTACCGCCAACCTCAACCACCACCATTACTTACCACAAATACACCATTACAACCCATCAATCAGAAGTAGGAGGCGGGGTATGAATATGCAGAAATTTCTCATTGCTCAAGTAGTTTAGCATTCTCCAGTAAAAACAACAATAATTACTACCCAACAAAAATAATTGCAAAGAACAAAAGTCTGGTCTAATTAGAAAGGGAAAGGGCATGAAGATGAAGAGGATTAAAATTCGAGTTAGGGTTTTTGGAATTTAGTCAAATTGGGGTTAATTGGTATTTAATTAATTGGGTATTTGTTTTATTTTTGTTTTGTATTTGGTTAAGTGGGTGCTTAAAAAATGAAGGGAGGCCCCATTGTTGAGAAATGAGTTGTCAGAAAGAAGGGTTCAAGAAGGAGGAGTACGGTGGTATCGTGGCTGCAAATATGGTGGTGTGGAGGAGGTAAGGAGAGAAGAGGATGTGAGGGTGTTATGAATGGTGGTGATTTGGTTTTGTAAAATTAGAAGAAGCTAATTTGATTAAGGAGAAAGAGGAAGGGAGAAAGAAGAAGAATGGATGGCAGAAGAAGGAAAAAGAAAGAAGAAAGAAGAAGACCATAAAGAAAGATGAAGATGTATGTTTAATTAACAATAATGGGCCCCTGTTCTTATTTAACCGGAAACTACAGGTCAAATAGAGACCAAGGTTAGTCTGATAAAAGTTGGGTAAAGGTTTGCTTTATTGTGGATTAAAATAAAATTGGGATTAATATGAGAATACCACGAATAGTATGGATTATTTCTGTTAATTTTTCCTAAAAATAAAACATATATGCTAGAAGAGGGGCATATCTTTGGTAGTTGAAGTCCACCAATCACTTATGTAATGCTTGTTGGTTCACATGTACAATCTTACTTTGTATTTGTGTTACAACATTAGAGATGTTTTATGATGTTTGAGTTTTTGCTGGTGTCGTCGTATTACAACTAATCTAAACTGCTTACCTACACACCTACATCTATACCACATGTTTCAACTGTTTTGGTTCCTGCTACATTTGCCTGGAGTAGAAACATTGTCATGACTAAAATAGTTATGGTCAGATACTCAAATGCCGTTAATTATTTATGATCATTAATACTTATCATGAAATATAAATTGAATATTTATTGTTTGTAATTACTATATAGTTACACTTTAGGTTACTCCTATTAGTGATACTAATGACGTGGGAGTTGGAGATGGCCATGCACATATTGTGATAATTTTGTACCATAAAGCATTCTCTGAACGAGTGGTGCATCGTGATATCAGTATGGTGGAGAAAATATGATTGATTATTGAAAATAAATTAACCGCGGAAGAATGATGAAGGAAAAGGAATCCTTCTGGGTATGATGACAGAACACTCCATTCTTTTGAAATAATAATAATACCACGGCACATAAGCACTCGTTATTTTAAGGCACAGAAAAATAAAATCCCTTAATTGCTAAGCATGCTACTTGGAATGGTTAGATATCCCTCCTAGAAAATTTAACTTTTTGGTTGTATTGTATTAAGATCCTATCTTACTTAAATTAATACCATCATGCGTATGTTAATTTTTTCTAGGCTATTCTTACAAAATAGTTAACAAGTCTCACTTATTCATGTTCCATGCAGCCTACTATCGTGGAGCGATGGGCATTTTGCTGGTGTATGATGTAACGGATGAGTCATCTTTCAACAGTAATATCTCCATTTATTATTTTAGCTATTAACGTTGTTTGTATCTAATTCTTTGTTTGGTGTTCCAAAATGTGAGTTTTATTTTTTTACTAGATTAGGAATGACTATTTATTTTATTTTAGGTGGTAGTACCTCCGAGATTCTGTAAATGGAGAGAATCTATATTGCGCTACTTGTTTTTCTTTTCAGCTTTCTCACGAATAGAATGTTAATGAGAATTAGCTTCTTTTCCAGAAATTACAAACTTAAATATCACTTCCATTAAATTTGTGCTAGTGTTTTGCTTTTAGTTGTTCTTTTGATGATCTGGGTGCTTGTATGTTATCTTTACACAGATATAAGGAACTGGATCCGCAACATTGAGCAGCATGCATCAGACAATGTCAACAAGATTTTGGTTGGTAACAAGGCGGATATGGATGAGAGTAAAAGGGTAAGTTATTGTTCTTGCTTATTCGTTTCTTAATCTTTATTTTTTAATAACATCAAAAACCGATTCTTGACTTCCGACAACTACAGGCTGTTCCTGTTGCGAAAGGCCAGGCTCTTGCTGATGAGTATGGAATCAAATTCTTTGAAACAGTTAAGTAACTTGTTATAGATGTGGCTCTTTTTCATTACTGATGCTTGCTTGTTCATGATTTCTCAAATTATCATGTGGCAGAGTGCTAAGACAAACCTGAATGTAGAGGAGGTTTTCTTTTCAATAGCAAAGGATATTAAACACAGGCTCGCAGAATCTGATTCCAAGGCCGAGGTTGTAAGACTTCAACAAAATTAGCTTACGTGCCTATTTTATTGGCATAAGTATATTGGGAAAACCTTGCTATCTCTTTTATGCTGAATTTTTTCTCATGTGAACCCATAAAGTATTTCTGAAACATCATGTTTGTGTGGGTGAAATTAGTGGGTGAAATTATAAAGTTCAAAGTGTGGTGCCGTCTAAAAAAAATGGTTGAATAAGTGGAGCAAAGATCTGGGATGTTCAGATGCTCTTATCATTCAGACATAAGCTTGCATCACACAGTATTTATAAAAGTAGTTTCCCTAGATTTTCTTAGCATTTCCTATTTTAGTTCCTAGAATCTATTGCATCACTTGGTTTTTTTGTGCTTGAATTCGTATAGATGATGGTATTATGATTATTCTTTTGTATTATTATTTGATTTTTTATCTTTTGTATGTCCTCTTCGACCTTATTTCATGCTCAAGTCTTAGTTTTTTACATTATACTTCTTTTTCATTGACATTCTTATTCAACTCTCTTATAAAACTGTTCCACATTTATGACTTTGTATATTTTTTTTACTTAAGTTTTTTTATTATTTTTATCATGTTTACCTCTCATTGTTGATTCATGTAGCAGCTCCAGATTATTTTGGGACTATGGCTTTGTTTTTGCTGTGGTAACATGAGTTTTCAATTAAGTACAAGGACTATGTGATTGAATACCGAACTAATATTGTGTTGTGTTTCTATTTTTTGGGAGTCGGAGTACTATTCATGTGATTTAGCAAAAAAAATCCGGATATTTGGAAGTACAACCTGTAAGTAGTTTTGTGATACTTTATCTTCCATATATATATGCAGCCCGGTGGACTCAAGATTGGAGCAACAAACCCAGTTGGAGGATCAGCTCCAGCTGCTCCTAAATCAGCATGTTGTGGTTAACCTAACCTCCTTATTTCTGACATAATATCGCAAGGGTATCCTCTGGATAAACAATTAGCCCATAAATCTAATTTTTATGGAGTATCGGGATTATTACATCTCTCCCAATCATTAAGTTTTGCTATGATTTCCAGAGAATTGTAATATACAGTTTATTCTGTTTTTGTTTTTTGTTAAATTGTTATCCTGGCTAGCCTATAGACCTCACTAAGTAACTTTAATTGTTTCTTGTAGAAAGGAAAAGAACTTTAAATTTATATATTCTGACAGCTTACTTATGTTTGGAAAGCTTTATAACAAATGGTTTGTGTGTTATATTTGTGATAGCCTTTTGTACATTAACTAGTTGACAATGTTCCCTTTTCTATATCTATCAAGTTAAGGATCAGTTAATTTTTTAACAAGGGGAATTGTAGTAATACTATTTCCTTAATTACTTTGTTGTAATAAAATTATATAGCTTATTCGGGCTATGTGTATGTGTGGTTCATTGATGAGGAATTTACTACTAGTAATTAGTTTATCAAATATGATATTTATAAGACCTAAATAACACTAAACTAGACTTAACCTAAAGAGTAATATGGTGGAAGTTAGGTTCAACCCCAAGAGAAACGGTGTAACCAAAACTAGTCTATCTAAACTATTGTCAATCACCAATTAAGTCACTAACAACACAATTAAGACTTACTAATTATAGATATTTACAAACGATGATATATTTACAATGTGTCACAAAGGGTCGACATAGAAGAGAGATTTTGGGTTTTGATAGTAACATAGGAGCATAAAAATGTAGACTTTAATGAAAGAGACAATATAACAAACACTTAGTGTGCCTTAACAATAAAGAGAAAGACTTGATGTGATAAATTATTAATAACCACCTTTAACAATGCAAGATTCTATTTTTCCTTTCTATTTTACTTACCCACTACACTACTTAAAAGATAATTTTTTATTTTTTTTTGGACAAGGGAACCCGCAGCCGCTACCCGCGTTGCGCACTGGTTAAACCCTCGGGTTTACGTGATAGCCTGCAAACCACGTATACCAGATAAACCACCCGAGGATGACAGGCTCGAAGTATATTAGGCATGGACTCGGGCCAAAAATGCTCCACAAGATTTTGCTCTTGGAGAGGCTTGAGCCTGGGTCTCCTGGAAATTTCACCCAAGTTTTAACCAATAGACTCCGCTCTTGTGGGCTACTCAAAAGATATTGACAAGCAAACATTAAACCATGTATGAATGTCTATCTTAAAATGAAACATCACTTATTAAATCATAAATCATGCTCAATCAAGAACAATAGGAACTCAAGTGAGTATTGCTAGGATAATTCACATATAGATTAAACCATGGTAGATGTGAAATACATGCATGCATTTCCTTCTTAATTTGATCTTTAAACTAATTTCATAAGTTTACAAGTTGCTTCAAACAATACTACAAAATTTAAACCAACTTTGTAGAATTTGCATTAGTTAAATGAATAGACTGAAAGGATGATCAATTCTCCTCATTCAACTAAAATACTAAACACAAGGAAATACAATAAGTAAAAGAGAGAAATAAATAGAGAGTCATTACAATGATTAACGATGACACCTTGAATAAATCACACCAACGTGAAGGTTTAGCTATTATTTGATTACATAACATTGATTAAAGGAAACATTATACTAATTAGGGAAAAATTAAGTTTTTAATTAAGCTAATACAAGATGATAATAGATGATAGATGAATACTAGATGATGAGATTTAAGATCTCAAAATATCATCTATTTTTACCATGGCACAAAAGACTAGGTTAAACACAAGGATATGCCAAAGATTTGCATTTACGAGCTAAAACCACCCAAGGGCAGCACAGGAAGCTTGGGTGCGCAGTCTACGCAGACTGCGCTCTAGTGCGCAGTCTATGCCAATCTCGGGTAATTTTTCCTTTAGTTTCCTCCGTGACTCCTCCTTTTACTTAGCTTGACTTAGGCCTTATTGACTCATGTTGACCTTATTGACTTGTTGTAGACGACCTCCTTAACTCGGGTCAGTCTGACTTTCCTTGACCTTGCGGGTTTAACTTCCCTTGAATCGACTTTCACAAAATCAACTTGATTTCTCTAATTCCTCAAGGCAAGCTTACAATTTCAACCCACAATTTACAAAAATTATAAACTTACATTTAAATGAGTTCAAATGATCAAAATTACAAACAATCCGGCATTTACACAATTAAAGCATAAAACTAGGAAATCAAGTAGTATTTTATTTAGCTAATTACACCCTAAGGACTCGACACGATTTGGCGTTATCAAATTGCCCCGCACTTGGACTTTACTCTTCCCGGTTAAAACTCATATAGTGAGCATGGGAGAATTCGATCACCCTTCCCTCACAACACTCTTCTTATAACTCTATCAACACATGGTCCATTTATTACAATGAAAATGTACACTCAAGTTCTTGTAACACACTCTCCCCATACTCCCCCTCCTTATCTCACCCTCTTAACAAGACACTTTCACCTACTCCGACTTATCACCACTCCGCTCCCCTTATATCACCGAATAGCGTAGCAACGGTCACCCTTGCCTTATTCTATGTCAATAGAAAAGTTGTAACATCCGTTATTTTTATAAAGTTGTAAGTATATTTTAAACTAGATTTTTGAATAAATAATATTTTGAGCTATTAATTTTATAATAATAACTATAAGATTTAATTTATGACCGCTATTTTTATTAAAAATATTAAATTTATTTTTTGTATATTTAACATAGCTTAATGGGGGTGCTATTAATTCAGACGTGTGTTTTAATTTTAGACAGACTCGAGATCACATTTGACCGAGTAAAACCCAAATAAACGTTTTAATTAAAAAGTGGAGCAGTTGAGATTATTGTACGAAAATAAGGACTAACCTTTATGCGGAAGCGACCAGATCGTTGTGCTCGTTAACTACCCACTACCGTATATCGTACCTTCGGGGGTTACTAGAGTCATGGAAAATGTCCACGCCCCAAAACCTAAGTCTCATTTTGATGGTGGACTTAGCAACAAGAGTGTTTATGTTTGTGTGTATATGTGTGTATCATTGCCAATTACTATGACCTCTTATTCACCACTCCTTATAATTCTCAAATAGTCAAATATGGAAGTTATGAGGAGGAATTATCACATCTAGTGACTAACTAAATGTGATTTGATCACAATAATGGAGTAATTGAATGGGAATAAAAGGACCGTTATAACTTTTAATATTCGGCCGTTACAAATTTCAATACTCTCACTCGGCCACACAACCGAGACAATTCTTCCACTTAGCCACTACTCCAAGGGAATACAACACTTGATCACAAAGTCAAGATAATGCTCTTACTCTCTATCACAAAGATAGAGCAACACAACACAACATGAACAACCTCTAATGCCAGACTTATTACACTCATTCCAAAAGTGGAAAGACCTTCTTCTGTGTTAGAATATAGACCTATTACCTGTTGCAATGTAGTTTATAAATACATATCCAAACTCCTTTTGTAACAAGTTGGCCCTTATTCTCCTAGAGCTTGTGTCTCAAAATCAAGGTGGATTTATCCATGGACGAAGCATCGTGTAGAATATTTTAATTTGTCAGGATATCATTAGACTATATGAAAAGAGGGATATATCTCCAAGGTGCCTGATCAAAATGGATCTTCAAAGGCCTATAACACTCTTGAATGAGAGTTTTTGGATCAAATGCTCATTGCACTTAATTTTCCTGAAAGATTTAGAGGGTGGATAATACAATGTGTAGCTACAGCCAGCTATTCACTTAATCTTAATGGAATCATGTTTGGTTTATTTAAGGGGCAAATAGGTCTCAGACAAGGGAATCCCTTGTCCCTATCTTATTCACTATATATATATATATGTAGAATATCTTACAAGACTCCTCAATTGCACTATTGACAGGTTGAGTTTCAAATTTCAACCTTTATGTAAGCCTATGAAGTTGACTCGTTTAATGTTTGCAAATGATTTGCTTCTTTTTAGCAAGGGAGATGACCCCTCTATGATTACTGTCATTAGGACTGTCTCCACCTTCTCTAACACTTCTGGACTCAAGATTAGCAAAGTAAATCCAATGTTTATTTTAATGGGGTTAGACAAGATTTAAAGAATGATATTCTTCAAGTCTCTAGCCTGGTGGAAGGAACACTACCGTTTAAATATCTAGGGATTCCAATCAAGACATATAGACTTAATGCTCAAGATTGCAAACCTCTCATTGACAAAATTATTAATAGGATCAAAACATTAGAAGTAAGGAAATTATCTTCTGTTTGGAAGGTTTGTTTTGGTGGTCTGTTTTCAATACTTTCCATAATTCGAACTCAAATGTTCATATTACCTAATGGGGTAATTACCATAATTGAACAGATTTGCATGAATTTCCTATAGGATGGAGGGGTTGATTTCATGAGATCTTCTCTTGTATCTTGGTATAAAACCTGCAAATCTCATATGAAGGAGGTCTAGGTCTCAAAAATGATATTTTGTGAAATAAGGCAGCAGTTGGAAAGCTAGTGTAGTGGATTCCATCTAAATCTGACTCGTTATGGGTCAAATGAGTCAGCCACATTTCTCTTAAGGGTGCGAACTGGAGAAAACTTTGTCAAGTTAAAGCAGATTTACTATAAGCTTTTCAACAACAGGTATGGACTAATCAATCTCAACAAGGTTATTCCATAACTAGGGGATACGATTATCTCAGAGTTAGAGGTATAGAAGTTCAATGGCATAAGTTAGTGTGGAACAAATGGACAATACCTAAACATGCATTCTTAGCCTGGATATACCATCATAGAAACATGAACACAACGATAAACTTTATCTATAAGTTAGTGTTATGTGATGTGAATACCTGTTGTATATGCGGGGGAGCTTCTGGAAGCATAAAATATTTGTTCTTTGCTTGCCCTTACACTGAAATCCTCATCTCAGCAGTGGGATCCTGGCTTGGTATCGTCTTACCTCTGAAGGATATTCTTGAATTAAGACTTGCGAGAACGAGATCAGCTTTACAATTAGGGATCCTTAATGTTGCTATTAACTTATTCACTTACTATATCTGGCGTCAAAGAAACCTTGGTAAGCATGAATCAACTCTGAATCGTCAAAAGTTGCTTAAGAGATTATTGAGGAGCTAAAGCTGTGTTTAAGAGGATTGAATAAGAAGAGGATCATGAGAACATATGCTATTTGGATTGATCGAATCCTGGGCACTAGGTCTTAGATGAGTTTTAAAGAGAGAAGGGGTAAAGATCTGGATTGAGTGACTGTGAATCGGAAGAGGCCTTTGTCTTAGGGTTGCTGGCAACAAATCCGGATGTAATGACCGGTTTTGTGTGTCTTTGTGTTTTTGCCTATTTGTTTTGGTTTGCCTTTTTTTTTTTGGCTCAATGTTCAAATTGGCATGTTAAGCGTTGGGAGGGGGGGGATGGGGATTATTCTTAAATGTCGATATTGGCATTTTTTACTCGTCTTTCTTGTATGGTGACTTTTATTTTGATATAATACTTACATTTTATCAAAAAAAAAAAAAACTCAAATGCTTCATACGGGAAATGAAATATGCGACCAAAAAGTAACAAACTAATGTTATATTAAGTCACCAGTCTCTCAGTTTAAGAGCATCCTTGGTGTTAGAGATAGGTTGCTCTCTCTTGCAGGAAATATTTCTACTGCCAAGGTCCTCTTACATAGGTAGCAACATGGATCTAAATTCAGTCTTGCAGAGGCTTATGGCTACTTGAGGAGTATGGGAGATGTACGGAGTAGACCTAATGCATTGATGCATGCTAGGGCAATGCCTAGTCATCGAATAATTTGTTCTCTGGTTGTTCAGTATCAACTTGCTACTGTGGATAATTTGCAGAGCATGGGGTTTTAGATGGAAAACAGGTGCTATCTTTGTGAGGGTGATTTAGAAAACCATGAACATCTTTTTTTTTTCAGTACCCATACTCTTCATCAGTTTGGTCAGGGTTACTGTAGTGGATGGGTTCTTCTATTGTTGGAGGCAGTCTCAAGGACATGTTAAGTAGGTCAAAAATTCAAGGGAAGCATTGTAGATGGGAGAGCGCCTGGTTTTAGACTACTATTGCAGTTGTTGTGTATCAGTTGTGGATGGAGCGTAATGGAAGGATTTTTCAGGCTCGACACACTACTACTGGAGTACTTATCTGTAAAATAAAGTTCTTAGTTTGTGTTCGTTTGTATAGAAGAAACATAGACATTATAGTCAGATGGTAGGCGGATTGTGTACTTAGTTAATGTGTTTGTAACCTAGAGGATAGCTTTTGCAAAATCTCTTGTAATTTCTTCTTCATTGAATGAAATGATAATTTTTTTGCAAAAAAAAAAAAAAAAAAAAAAAAAAAAAAAAAAAAAGGAGGTTACCATCAAATTAACATAACACTTTCACATTATCAACACCCAAATTCATTCAAAACATCATCGTTAGCATATATAGTCCGTATATGCTATCATAATCATATACAATATAACCCATAACCAGGAATTTACGATGAAGTTGAATTGATCGTTCCATAGACACTAATAATAATCCATCTCAACTTAACTGCTTTTCTAACATGATCCATTGAACCTTAATACCCTAAGTCCTTAGAATTCATTTTAAAGTAGCAACATTAAGAATTAACTTCATATCATAGCTCCAATTCAAAAGGCCATCAAACAAATTGGACACCGTAATCCATAGTATCACACAGTGACAAAGTAGGGAATCATTCATCACTCCTAACGGTCGATTTACAAAGACACATAGTATGATATATATGTCACCAAAAGCTCCCACTACAAATTGGACACCGTAATCCATAGTCTTTTCAATTCATTCTTCGACTACAAAAGTCTCATCTTAGACTAACTAAGGCAACTATATAACGAGTAAATTCTTTTCCATAAACTCATGTTCAAAGATAATCCTCAACAATCACTAAGTGTTAACATGACTGAGTCTCATCTTGTGCACTACCCAAATGTCAAGGCGATTACATGTGTGACTAGACAACCTAAACCCTTGGTGATATCTTATGTGCCTCATCTTGTGTGGACCAACGCCACCCACACAAATGCGACGGCACTCTTGCATGCCCATGAAGATTTGTAAAAAGCTCGTCATGGGTTCGTAACCGATTTGTAAGGCTTAGAAACCAATGAAAGGTTTGGATAAATCTGCAAATAAGGAGTCGCCACCAAATTATCGTGGAAATTTGGAAACCGTTCGAATCAACTTTATATATACTTTGTCAAATTAAGCACAAAACAGAATGTGACATAAACACTAAAGATGGAGACTCGTTCCCCTTTAAAATTCTATGTCTAGATTGAATGACTTTCGTATTGGAACAAAACTTTTGGGTCAACTCGGGAGAAGGAGACCCAGGACCCGGACCTTAGCGGGATGGCGGCCAGTGCCTCCTCTTCATCAAGACGCGACGGGGAACCCCGGCGCACTGTTACTAGGTCCGCATCAAGAAGACATGGTAGCAACAATTACTTAACAAAATAAGAGATTGAGAAAAATTTGTTTGTTTACCTTGAAGAAAAGCACTAGCCGAAGTAACGACTCTGAAGATTGGAAGAGAAAGAAGCCCTTGAAAGTCTAGAGAGAATAAAATTTTAGAGAAAATGAAATTGGTGGCCAATTTCGTGGACTAACCGCCCTATTTATAGGAAAGCCCATGAAGAAGGACCAATCGAAGAGCATGTACCCATGAAACGTCACCAATCGTGAACAGACACGTGTCGGACATGCAACCACGGAATATCAATCGTTGCAAATGCTTGAACGTCAATCAATGCAATAGTGACCAAGCGTCTTCAACACGCCCTTCATATCTCTCTGCCTATTCATCTTCCTCAACAAATTCCTAAAGTATCCCCATTCTCGCGGCACATGATCAACCAAGCTAGGTAGCACGGGCCGGGGCAATCAAAAACAACAAGCACTCTCAACCTGTGTCTCGCCCAGGCGTCACTTTCTTTTCCACATCCGATGCCCTTTACACATCCATGTGGAGGGGGGGATATGGTACGCCTAAGAGAACCAAGCCGAGGTAGAAGAAAGGTAAAATTTGGTCTTACGCAGAATATACGTCAACACACATTGGAGCCATACCACGGCATAGACTACGCTGGGGCAAATTGATGGGGCATATTCTCGCACCCCGACCGAGTCAACATATTGAGCAAGGTCAAAGATATCCACAAGCAAGTCAACGACTTAGACAATTAACCGACGAACCAGTTACTGTCTCGGTCCTGGGCAACTGACAGCCGGGCACACATCCGCTAACTCATATCCAAGACCCTGGCGGCGAGTCACAGGCCCGCCGGCCTGCCATGGGTCCCTTGGCCGAGGGTAGATCAATCTTTCCACCTGGTAGCCACTTGGCCACTTGGCCACTACGTGACAAAAGGTGAAAGTCTATAAATACTCCTCAACTCTCATTGAGGAAAGGATCCACAATTGAACCTAAGAATCACTATTCATCTGGTAATATCTTCCTTATCTCTCTACAAAATATACTTCACCAAGTAACAACAACTTATCTCTTTAAGTTTACGACTTGAGCGTGGAGTGAGTTCACTCGGTCCAAAGCCGAGCCTCGGTTTGTTCATTGTTTCAGGAGACTGAAAGGAGGATTCAATCAAAGACGTCATTCTACAAGCACGGGTGATAACAAATAATCGCTCTGAAATTACACCCGGAACACAATTATATACATATAATGCGTCAAACAAGAATTAATACTTTATATAATAATAATGAAAATAAAAACACAAAATACAAAACGAATGAACAAATTAATTTATTCGATACATGGAAGAAAATATAATAATTAATAAATAAAATTCTTCCGTAAATATAGTTAACTGATTGGCTTAATAAGCTAAATACATCATGCAAAATAACTAACCTAATTCTAATCTAACCACTTCTGCCAAAACACAATTCCAATGTCGTGACTTTATATCTTCCAATGAAGTGAACCATACATCTAAGTTTTCCTGGATCAAATACCCAAACCGGATCTGTGTAATAATATACCCTCCATTCATATCCAATTTTTTTTGACAATATTCATTAACGAAAAAAAAGTTTTACATTCCTTGCAATATATATTAAAAAAAACAAGAAGTCTTGCCTTCCGGCTGAATTATCAGTCTTAAATCTTATCAAATTTTCTATGGTAACCTGTGTTTGTCGAGTTTGCCCATAGTACTCACGATAACGTAATTTTGGTATCATTTTACTCATACTTTAACCATTTATTTATCTAGATTTTGTGTGTACTATAATTGTCTAATAGCTCATTTTATTATATAATTACTAATTAGTAGCTTAATTATAAATAACATAAATATTGGTTAGATTTTGAATTTGTATTGCTCTTTGTCATTTAATATTTGAGAGAACTAATTGCGAATAGAAGAGAGATTTGGAGGCAGGACGAGTTGAGACGGTCAAGAGCAAAAATAAACTGAAAAGTCAATCCATAATATCATCAATCATGACCAACTCATCCAAGTTTTCTCCCGGTATCACCTCGTCAACTTTACTTTGACCCATTCATTCTTCATCCATTTCTACGCCAACATCAAACACAAACACCTACCTCCTTCATCTAACTATTCTTCATGCATCACCATTTAAATTTTGCTCAAGTCGAGGCCCACCGTGGCGGTGACAACGAGAAGCTGCGACTTTTCACCATCACACACCAGAATTATACTCTCTACAAATCAAGCCCATTTAGTCTGCTAATTGTACTCTTATTACTGGAAATTGAAAGAATTTTATTGTAATAGTGTTTTGTTTTATGGAATACCGTAGAAGGTGTTTAGGGGAGAACAAAAGAGTTGTTTTTTTATTTGTTTTAGTAACATGGGCGGGTTGATAGGCAAGGCGGTAGGTATGAGGTACTACCTCCGATGTACCTTCCATTATAAGACCCTCACACTTTTGTACATTAACTTTTTAGATCTTATTTTCTTACTAAAATTAGTAGTAGTGTAGAAAATGAAACCCGTATTTTGTCGTTTAAATTAGTGATATAGGAATTCAGAATTTAATCGTAGAAAACCTAACAAAATACGATAGGAAACCCTAAATCAAGAAGGGAATCGAATTGGGTATTTTATTGATGGATTGTTGAATGATTACAGAGAGATTGGATTAAAGAAAGAGAAATGTTTAACAGAAATGAACTAACTTCACAAGACTTACAATCAACTATATTTATATACCCGAGTAAGTTGTTTTCCCTTAAAAGTAACTAAGCGTAATTAGCTATGAAATTTGTAACCACCTCATGACCACCTTATAGCAGTAACTTGATTTGCATTCTGTTTTTGCTTGACTTAATACTTTCCCTCATAAAATTCCATCCCCTTAATAAACGACTCAGCTAAATCAGGTGAAGTTAGGAAATCGTATTTTCATATCATCATATGGTTCCCCAGAGTTGCATGCTTCCGTTGAGTTGGCCCATTTGACCAAGACGTACACAACTCCAGAGTTACCCTTCTTGACCAATCTCCTACCCAAAATTTCTGCAGGTTCAACTACGATTTCTTTCATGACTCATCCCATCTCAGTGAAGCGGCGTAGGTTAGGACCTTCATGTTTCGAGTAAAAGGAAATGCGGAATCTTGCGTGTATCTTAGCTTGGGGAGGTAGTTTTAACTTGTAAGCTACCAGTCCAACCTTGGCTGTCATAGGAAAAGGTCCATAATACCTTGGAGACAGTTGGCACAAGTTTTATACCTGATTACGCACTGTGTACGGTTTTAACATATGCCAAATCACCCACTTGCGATTCTTTTTCAACCCTCCTCTTATCTTGTTTTTTCATCCTATCTTGAGCCCTCCTAAGATGAAATTTAACCATCTTTAAGCGGTCTTCTCACGGCCCCAAAACTTCTGTCAATTGCCTCCACTCTCTGTCTCCCATCACATAAGGAACATGAGCAGCTGGAGATTGACCATAGACTATTTCATAAGGAGTTTTTGTGCGGTGAGTGATAAGAAGAGTTGTACCACCACTCAGCCAGAGGGATCCACTTAGCCCACTCCTTTGGATGTTCACCAGTCATGCATCTTAAGTAGTTTTCCAAGCACCTGTTAAACACCTTTGTTTGACCATCGGGGTGGTATGAGATGACATTCTCAACTCCACTTGTTGTAGGCGAAATAATTCTTACCAGAAATTGCTCAAGAATACCTTGTCTTGTCAATGAAAATAGATTTAGGCATTCCGTGAAGTCTGAAACTTGATGCAGGATCAATTGAGCTGCTGAGCAGTGAATGGATGACTTAATAGCGTTGGAAGTGAGCATGTTGCTTAACCTATCCACTACCACCAAGATGGTATATTTGGCGAGATTTTGGGAGACTCTATTTGTGTTCATAGAGATGAACCACTCCACATCATGCTCCTATGAATAGGTGCAGGGTTGGGTAGCAACCTAACTGGGTGTTGGTAAATATTGGGCTTCTGCATCTGAATACACCCCACACTGCCCAATATAATTTCCTGACATTCTTCAGACAAGTGCTCCAACAAAAAAGAGACTTTTAATGCTCTTGATGTAGCTTGAACCCCAGTGCCCTCATGTAGGGAGTCATACATAAGAGTAATAATTTTTTTCTTAAGAGCTTCATCATTTTGCCAACTACAAGCCTTCTTTCCTCCTCAACTCCTCATTTACCCTTATACCTCCTGTGTGTTTTTCTTTCCTTTAATTGTTGTATGATGTCCAGCAAGTGTGCATCTTGTTCCCAGCTACTATAGATCATAGCCAGCAAATCTGTGTGAATATTAGATACCAATATTACCATTAACTGCTGACCAGTCACCCTTGATAAGATCAGCAGCTCCATTCTCCACTCATTTCCTGTATTTAATTTCATAATCTAATCCAAGCAACTTTGGTAAACATTTACTCTGAAAAGTTGTAGTGACCTTTTGTTCTATAAGGTATTTCAAACTGAAGTTATCAGTTTTGATCACAAAGTGTCGGCCTATCAAATAAGGTTTCCACTTTTCCACAGCAAAAAATGATTTGGCATGATTCCTTCTCATAAGTTGAAAGTGCAGTGCTTTGCTTGAAAATTCCTTGCTAATATAGGCAATTGGATGCCCTTCCGAGACAATGACTCCATCCCATGACATCACAAGCATCGATCTCCACAGTGAATTCCTTTGAGAAATCGGGAAGGACTAAAGCGGGGAGCATTGACCATTGCTTGTTTAAGGGTTTCAAATGCCTTTGACCTTTAAATTCCAAGTAAAAGCATTCTTCTTGAGTAGGTTTGTTAAGGGTTTACTTAAGATGCCATACCATCTAATGAACTTCATGTAGTATCCAGTGAGTCCCAAAAATCCCCTTAATTCTTTAATAGAAGTAGGTTCTGGCCACTTCACCATTGCTTCTATTTTTGCTTTATCAGTTGTGACACCCTCCTGAGATATCACATGCCCCAAGTATTCAATCTTAGATGTTCCAAATGTGCATTTGGCTCTCTTAACAAAAGATGTGTGTTTCCTTAGAACCTCAAATGCTATCCCGAGATGTTCTAAATGTGCCTTCAAACTTTTGCTATATATGAGAATGTCATCAAAAAACACTAATATGAACTTCCTCAAATAGTTTCTAAAAATGGTGTTCATCAATTGTTGAAAAGTCGATGGAGCATTTATGAGACCAAAGGGCATGACCATGAATTCATAGTGCCCCTCATGAGTTCTGAAGGCAGTTTTTTCCACATCATCAAGGTGCATCTGATTTGCAATACCACGACCTTAAATCAATTTTGGAGAATATCATAGATCCTTGCAATTCATCCAAAAATTCTTCAATTATAGGAATATGGAATTTATCTTTAACATTATTCTTATTTAGTTCCCTATAATCTATGCATAACCTCCAAGTTCCATCCTTTTTTTTAACCAAAACCACAGGAGATGAGTAAGGACTCTGACTAGGTCTCACCCCCCACCGCTCGACATCTCCTGTACAATCGATCTATGGCGTCTTTCTGTATGATTGGATACATGTATGGTCTTACATTGTGAGAGAGAGATCCCTTCTTTAATATGTATTCTATGATCATGTGTTCTATGAGGGGGTAGTGTGGTTGGCTCTTCAAATATGTCACCAAATTCCAACATTAAGTCCTTAATTTTAGGTTGTAAATCCATATCCAAGCCTTTCGCACACATCTCATTCAGGGAGTATGCTCTAATAGCAAAACATTGAGCAACTTCATTTCCTCCAGTCAGTTTACACAAGGTGTTCTCTAATTGCTTACCACTCAACCACTTTAAGGTAGCATTAATTTTAGAACCTCATGACACATGTATTTTTACCTAAAATTTTAAACTCCATTACGAGTTGGTTTGAAATCCCACAAAACAGGCCCTAAGGATGTCAACCATTGTATACCCAAAACCATCTCACACCCCCCTAAAGGTACCAACATCACATCTGTATAAAACTTGGCTCCTTGCAGCTCCCATTCAAAATGGGGACACATTGACTTACTCAAAATTGTTTCACCATTAGCTACCGAGACAACCAATGGGCAAGTGTTCTTAAGCTTACATCCAAGTTTTGCGGCGATATTAACATCTAAAAAATTGTGGGTCTACTTGAGTCAATTAAAATGTGTATAGGATTTCCTCTCACCTTGCCACTTACCCTCATTATGCAGTAAGTTGTATTTTGATAATAGCATTCAAAGAAATGAGAGGAGGTAAGTCTTCCTCCAGCACTCACGAGTTCTCCCTCCTTTTATGTCCATTCCATCACCCATAACTTCTCCCTCATTAACCAGAACCACCATCTCCATACTGTGTAGTTGAGCCTTGCATTTGTGTAAAGGTGACCATTTCTTATTACAGGTGAAATATAGATGCTTTGCCCTTTTTTATGCTATCTCTTTTTCACTTAATCTAGCAGTGACAAGTCTCTGATTTCCAGTGGGTTTGTGGTTCTATGAGTGTGTTTGAGATGAATATGGTGTTGTTGTCTTTGAGGTTCAAAAAGTTTATCCAAATGGGTATACTCTTCCTAGCAAAAGAGGATACGATGGCTTCTTGGAGCTTAGCTAAAGCAAATGCATCCATTAAAGATTGAGGTTTATGCATTCTAATGATTTTGTATGTCATCTTTCAAACCTTTAAAGAAACAACTCAAAGCTTGTTTTAGGACAAATTAGTCCTATTTAACAGTCCATCAAATTGGTCTTGTGTGCTCCATAAAGACACCGATCTGCTGAGGTTCATGATCTCGGCTATGGGGTCATCAAAAGAATTTGCTCCAAACCTAGCGATTATGGCTCTCTTATATTCCTCCCAACCAGGCCAATTGCCAAACTCTCTAATTTTCATTAAAGATTGGTGCCATAACAAAGCCTTATCCTCCAAATGAATGGACACCATTTTGACTTTAATGTTCTTAGAAGTGGAATCCACCTTAAAAAATTGATCACATCTATATATCCAACCCATTACATTATCACCATTGAATCTTGGAAATTCTACTTTAGCAAATCTACCAAAATTTCATTAGAATTCATGAAGTTACCATTGTTAGGCATTCTGTGGTTATGAACACGATTTGCAGGCTCCTTTTCCAACCAGAAACTCTAGTGTTTGCCACCAATTGCCCCAAAATATGCTCCATTCTTGCATTCATTTGATCAAATTTCCCATTCAATTCTTGTTGTTGAATCTGGATTGCAGCTTGCGATTACGCTTTATCTTGATTGTGAACCCTCATGAATTCCCCCAAATTTGACTCAATGTTGATCATAGCTTCTCCTAAGCCTTTGACCTTGTCTTCCATGGCTTCCACGATTCTTGCAGATTTTTCAGTTGGATTATCAGAGTTTCTTGCGTTTTTAGGTGCCATTAGAGAATCCAGGAAGGATCTCTGATATCACTTGATATAGGAATTCAGGAATTTAATCGAGAAAACCTTAAAAAATACGATAAAACCCTAAATCAAGAAGGGAATCGAATTGGGTATTTTATTGATGGATTGTTGAATGATTACAATCAACTATATTTATATCTGAGAGTAAGTTGTTTTCCTGCCAAAGTAACTCAATCTGACTAGCTATGAGTGTAACCACCTCGCAACCACCTTATGTGCAATGATGATTTGCATTCTGTTTTTAGCCATAATACTTTCCTCATAACATTTCCATTAATACGTACTCAATATTTCGACTTTATTTAATCAAGCATCTTCATTTGTTCATCAATTTAATATTGTCTTCATTTTGGTATGAATTTTCCTTTCTCTCATCTTTATTTAAGTTATTTACTTTCAAGTTCTTAATTTTATAGATCTAGTGTTTAAATTAAGGAAAAATTACAAATAACCACCACGTATTTGCGTATTTTTACAAATAACCACCACGTATTTGTGTTTTTACAAATAACCCCCAAGGTTCATTGTATATTCCCCAATCACCACCGTATTTTTGCCCCGACCATTATTTTTCTTATTTTCCGACTTGTTAAGTGACGGCTTACGTAAAGTACCCATATTACCTTCCTATTCCTATTACAACCCACTAATTAATCCCAAATCATTTCATTTTTATTTCCCTTTACTCTAAATCCCCAAATTCCTTTATCTCTTCCCCAATTCAATAGTTGGAAGGTTACAATTTGGAAAAGGTTAGGGATTTGACTAGTTCAATACCATAAACACACTGAGACTATACTCTTATATTCCATCGATACTCAATTTTATTATGTGATTAGAGATAGTGAATTGATTGTATGGATCAATTTTCGGATCAATTTGCAAATCCCTAAATCCTCTCCTCAATTAACCTAACCCCAAAATCACCCTTGCAATACCCAAATCAAGAGAATCAATTAACACTAACTTTCCTCCATTAACACTACCAAATGAACCACCATAAACACCTTCTCCCTGAGATGAAGAGGAGCAAAGGTGTTTGTGTGATGTGTCATGGCGATGGTGGCAACATGCCATTGTGGTCATGAGTGAGATTTATTTCAACATAAATATGTGGCAGAATTATTGTGCTTTTTTTTTTGTAATTTACCCATATTAATTTATGGTGAGTAAGACTTATGGTAAATAAAGAAGACGAAAAAAGGTTTGTATTTTTGGGAAAGATGGGTAGGATGAGGAAGTGAGAGTGTTTCTGGGATGTTTTAATGGTGAAAAGTGGATTAGGGGAAGAAAGAGGTGTGTTGTAAAAGAATGGAAGTTTGTACTCGGGAGTAGAACGAAGAAGATGAAGATATTATTTTTATATTTGGTAATTAGTGGGTCCTAATAAAAATAGGAGAGTAATTTGGGTATTTTACTTAAGTCATCACTTAATAAGACGGAAAATAAGAAAAACAATACTCGGGGCAAAAATACGGTGGTAATTGGGGAATATACAATAAATCTTGGGGGTTATTTGTAAAAATGCAAATACGTGGTGGTTATTTGTAAAACAACGTAAATACTAGGGATGGCAATTATGACCCAAAGCCAACCGAACCCGACCGAACCGAAGGAAAAATTCGATCCAAACCCACTCTTTAAAAAACCATTCCCGATCCACTATTTAAAAACCCATATCCATATCCCTTTATTGGAAAACCCGACCCAAATCAAACCCGATCCATTCATACCCGAACCGATCCAAGTGGATATTATTGAAAATTTAGGCTTTATTAACCTTGAAATTTAAATTTTCTTATATAAGATTAAATTTTTATGTAGTTAAATCAAGTTTCGTATTGGGTATTGGATCATGTAGTAGATCAAGTATGGATTTGGAGCGGGTATGAGTTTGAAAAAAGTATAATGGATCGGGTATGGATTTTAAAATTTTGGATATGGATCGAGCATGGATATGGATCTGTGATCCAATAAGTAGGTGGATCGGGTTTGGATCTTGCAAAACCCGATCCAAATGACCCATTGCCATCCTACTAAATACGTGGTGGTTATTTATAATTTTTCCTTAAATTAATTAAAGTTTTAAACTTTGTTAGTTTAATTATGTTTATTTCATGTTTAATGTTAGTGGGTAGATTAATTATTATTAATTTAATTATGTTAGAGTAGTTTAATAGTTAGGGTTATCTTAGTACATGTCAATAAAGTCAAGAGAGAGAATGAACGTAGAGAGAGAAAGCTTGTAACCACTTTACTTTTCAGCAATGGCGAGGAGTAAAAGGGCTATGAATCATAGTATTAGTTCATCTAAAAACAAAAATAATAATTCATCAATTAGTAATCATCAAAAAATTAATAGTAATACGCCAAATAGTAAGGGCAGGTAGTGAAATAGCAACACAGGTGTGTGAAGCGGAGAGTTCTAGGGCATCGGAACTTCGAGCTTTCAACCTAAATAAAGAATTGAACGTAATTCCTGAAGATAAGTCGACTGATGAGGAAGAATGGCAGGTGGTTGGAGCACGGAAGAACAAAACCGGTGGAAATTTGGGGTTTGCCTAAACTCAAACTTGATGCCTCGATGTTCAAGGTGTTTGGATTTTGGGCTTCTTCTATTTATTGCTATGTTCTTGGTGCTAATCCCCCTAGTCATGTGAATGATGGGTTTGTGAGGAGGTTATGGCGCCAATTATCGATTGATAAGGTATCATTCCAACCTAATGGTATTTGTATCATTCGATTTAGTAAGAGTGAAGATAAGGATATGTTCTTAATCTTTGGGCCTTTGTTTTTTGATAATAAACCCTTTATTATTAAGAATTGGAGCCCAGAACTTAAGTGTGTGAAGGATAAACCAGACCTGGTGAATATTTGGGTGCGATTCTATTATATGGAACTCAAATTTTGGGGGAAAGCGTTACCTAAGATTGCTGGGTTGGTTGGGAAAGCTATAAGGTGTGACAAGGCTACAGATAATAGGGAATTCCTGGAATATGCTAGGTTTATGGTTGAGGTCAAAGTTGGGGACACTCTACCTGAAGTTGTGAAGTTTATTGATGAGAAAGATCAGGTCCATAAACAAGAGGTGTATTATGAATGGAAGCCTTTGGTCTGTAGCTTGTGTAAAGGATTAGCCATGATGAGATGTGCAAAAAGAGGAAGGTGGAGAAGAAGCAAGCTCCTGTGAAAGTTTGGAGACCCAAAATTCAGCAGACAAAAGTACCCTGAGAAGGGCATAGGAGCCCAGTGACCAAGGAGGTGTCAATGCAGAGGAGCCTTCCCCGATTGCCCCTAATGTCATTGTTACTCCAATGCCTTGTCAAGGTGCTTCCCTGAGTGCTAAGGCACCCACTAGGCTCATCCACAGACCATGCCTAGGTTGGGTGTTGATACTTTGCGGGGGGGTCCTTCTTTTATGGAAGCTCTTCAATTCTCATTGAAAAAGAATGTGCTAAATAGCATTGGGAAGGGGAAATCACCACATATTAGTGAACATGGTTAGCATAGGATTTTGGAATGTCCAGGACTTAATAAAATAAATAAGCAAGGTGATATTAAGAGATTCTTGCATATGAATAAAGTAGGTTTTTATGGTTTGGTTGAAACTAGAGTAAAGAATAAGAATAAAGGTAGTGTTCAAAATAACTTGGGTTCTCAGTGGAAATTTTTGGATAATGGAGATGTTCTTTGATAGAGGGCGCATTTAGGTTATGTGGGATCCTAATGTGTTCAGAGTGACTTGCATTCATAAAGAGGTTCGGAGTTATTCATGTCCTGGTTCATTACTTGGCTAATGGATATGAATGGACCTGTTCTCTAGTGTATGGGTGTAATAAGGATGTGGATAGGGGCCTCTGCAGGATTCTCTTATCACTATGAAAAGGTACAATCAGTGGACCTTGGCCGATTATGGGGGATTTTAACAATGTTCTTTTTGCAAATGAGAGGATTGGTTCTTGATCTCGATAATGAAGTTAAAGAGTTTTGAACTGTATTGATAAGGTGTGGGCTTTATGACCTAGTCACCAAGGGTGCTTACTTCACGTGGAACAACAAGCAAGAGTGAAGTGCTAGAGTTTTCTAGTGAGGAATAACAGACAGTGGTCATGGCTAATGATGATTGGATTTTAAATGGTCCTTCTGGGGTGGTTCATTTTTCTCCCGATGGGCTCTATGATTATAGCCCTTGTTTAATGGAGCTTCGACGGGATATTGATAAAGAAGAGGGAGTTTTAAGTACTACAACATGGGGGTAAGAGGATAAGTTTCTTGAAATTGTCTCTAAAGAATGGAAGGTTCCTGTGTATGGGTGTCTAATGTTTCAGGTGGTTAAAAAATTAAAGAGGTTGAAGAGGGCCTAAAACAGTTGAACAACGATGAAGGTATGGAGACATACTGAGAATGCTGCCCTGGTTGCTAAGATGGTGCTAGAAAGTATTCAGAGGTCCTTACATGCTGATCCCACAAACATAGTGATTCAAATTGAGGAAAGAGTCATTTGCTCAATCCTTCAAGGAGTTGGATCTTTGCTAGAAGTGCATTCTAGCTCGGAAGGCTAAAATTAAATGGGTGAATCAAATGATGATAATACCAGGTTCTTTCATTTGTTCTATCAAGGCTAGGAGAGCTCGAGAAGAGTATTGAGTATCAAGGACAAGAATGGTATTTTATGCAATCGATAATTCCACCATTGAACAAGCTTTTATTTCGTATTACCAGGACTTGTTAGGGAGTTCCACTCCTGTTACTCCTGTTTGTCCTGAAGTGGTGAGGAGAGGGAGGATCAGAGGCGAGGTGCAGGCTCAGAACTTACTAAAGAGGTGACCATCGAGGAGGTCGTGAGGCTCTTTTCTCTATCCCCGTGGAGAAAGCGCCCGGGCCTCGATGGGTACTCACCGGTGGTTTTTTCATGATGCCGACATACTGTAGGGAATGACATTATCCCTACGTGAAGGAGTTCTTTACAAAGTGGAAAAATTCTCAGCGAGATCAATGCAACTAACCTTACTCTAATTCCTAAAAAAAGATGAACCTAGCACATACGGACTTGGACCCATTGCTTGTTGCAATGTGGTATATAAATGCATCTCCAAGGTCATTTGTAATAGGTGGTGGGTTCTTGCTGAGATTATTAGCATTAATCAGAGTGCTTTCATTAAAGATAGGGAGATTGTTGATAATATTCTCATCTGCCAAGATTTGGTGAGGCTCTATAGTAGGAAAAGTTGATCACCTAGAGTTATGATGAAAGTGGATATGAGGAAGGCTTATGATACAATTGAATGGAAGTTTGTGGAAGACATGTTGGTGGCTCTTAAGTTTCCCAACCAAATGGTGAGGTGGATTCTACAATGTGTTACCACTACTTCCTTTACTCTCTCTTTGAATGGGTCTAATTTTGGTTACTTTAAAGGAAAGGGGACTTAGGCAAGGGGATCCTATGTCACCCCTACTCTTTACCATTTGCCTAGAATACTTGACCGTAATCCTTGATGTTGTGGACTCGCCAAGCATGAATTCAGGTTCCATCCTTTGTGTAGGGCTCTTAAGCTTAGTCATCTTGCGCTTTTTTGATGACTTGCTTCATTTTTGCAAAGGGGATGTTTGTTCACATTTTTCGATGAGGCCTTCTTAACTTTTTCGATGCATGGTTTGAAGGTCAACCAGGACAAGTCCGACCTTTATATGAATGGTGTAGCACGGGGGTTGCCGTACGATCAGTGGGTTGTCCGGATTTCGAGAGAGGACACTCCTTTGAGATATTTAGGCATTACTATCTCTCACAAACTACCGACTGTAATGTAATGCAATAAGCTAGTGGATAAAATTGTGGCAAAGATAAGAGGATGGGGTACCAAGCATCTTAGCTATGTCAGTAGGCTTGTCCTAGTGAAAACGTGTTGACACAATGCACAACATCAGGGCACGTATTTTCTTACGTCTTGTGACACTAATGATAACTAGTATACTTAATTAACCCGATGAAAAATCCGGGGTTTGATTAGTTTAATTAGTTTACTATGATTGTTAAGTTCATATCATGATAATGAGTTAATGTATTAATCAGGTATTTAATTGATAGTTTAGAAGAACGCTAATTTGGGACCCTAATCGACAATAATCGCCTTTGTTAATGTGCTAATTGATTATTTGAAAGAATGCTAATTAACGATGTGTTAATCTTGGTACAACTGGAATCCATGAATTGCAAAATTTTGCTATACCACTAGTTCTATTTTTCAAAGAGAAATAGGACACTAAATATATACAGTCATCTCAATGAAGTTTTTACAATCCCTAATATATATGGTGTAACAAAAAAAAAAACATTATTAACTAACATGATCTTAATGACTAAGCGAACAACGAGAACGTTGTTAAACTAGGAAAACGCAGGATAAATTACTCTAAATCAAGAAATGAGAAACAAAAATATAACCAAGGCATGAGTTTTAAGAGGCCACTCTAAAACTTATGGACCTTAATTTTCATTTCCTAAATCTATTTACTGGTTTTAGTGAAAAAAAGACGACCAGCAAAAATGACTAATACAATCCAGAAGATTGCCAGCAGCATTAATCTATCATCTGCTCCACTTTCTTCTCCAACATTACAGTTCCACTGAATTCAGTCAACTGATAATCCCTTGCATACAAACACAACTGCAGAATAAACGATTGTCACCTGTCAATAACTCAAATAAACTCCCCAAAAATAGCAATTTTCAAAGTTAATGCATTGACAGAACAAAGACAAAACTCATTTTGAGCTCTGTCCCATCCGATTCTTTATTTCACGTTTCATTTTGGATCAGCTATTTATGTATGTGGCCAAAATTACTTATTTGCCCATATTTCCACCTTACCCTATTTCCTTTTACATCCACCCGCCACCGGACCTCCACTACAGCCACTTGCCATTGAACAACAACCCTAAGCCACCCGCCACTATCCTCAGCCACTCACTGGATTACCACCCTCACGAGTCACGACCTCACCCATCCATCCCGAAAACAGGCAAATCCAAGACCTCCCTTCCCCACCTCATTTGAATCAGCCACCACCACGTTGACAACTTGACAGCCCACCAAAGACTGAGATGTTGACAGGGTGGGGGTGGAGGATGGTATTCATGATTTGGGGGGGGGGGGGGGTTGTTCTGGCAGCATGGAGGCAATTTTCCAGCTGCCTTGAGGGCATGGTGGTTGGTGATATGTGGTGGGCCGGTGGCTGGTTGAGTGTATTTTGATTGGGATACAGAAGTGAGTGAATGAGTGAGGGTGGAGAGCAGAGTGGAGGTAGTTTGTCGTGTGTTGTATAAAACTTCCGAAAAGAAGGAAACATAAAAAATCTACTAAAACACCCCAAAAAGGAAAAAAGTAAATAACCAAATGGGATACAAGCTAACATTGGCCACAGCCAAGGGGGCAGAGGGTTAGGACGGACGGAGTAGTCGACCGGGCCATTGTAAGTTTGAAAAATGTCCTATCCACACTAGTTTATTTTGGAGGCTAGGTCCAATGGGCGAGATAGTCCATGAACAGCTATAGGCCATAGTTTTGAAAATGTCTTGCCATGTCAATATTTTTAAATTTGTACACTGTTATGGTTTCATTATGGTACATATTTGAACATGTGCGACAATTTTTCATTTTTTCTTTCAATTCTTACTGCCTAAGCAGAAAATAAACTACTAACATATAACTTACCCGTTCATCACTCATGTCTCTGAAGCCAAACCTATTTACCCACATAGATTTAGCCTTTTCTGCAGCTGGAAGTACAAGGTTTTCCACCTTCAGGGAAGACAGTAACTTCTCGATGCGAGAAAATAACGCGAGGAAAAAACCCTGCCAATAAAAACAAAATTAGATAATACAAATAGTAACAAACATAATGAAACCTGGTTATCATTCTAGCTTGACAGCAATTAAATACAATACATACTTTTCCTTGATACTCCTTGCTTGTGGCTACGAGAGGAAGTTCAGCAACCTCACGTCCAAATATACGAAGAAGACCGGCTGATACGACAACAGACCTACGTATAAAAAAACCAATAAGGAACCTCCAGCTCAAGGGGGGAGACAAATAAAGAGAATACAGAGCTGAAAATTCAACTGGATTACTGTAGAACACTGAGAACAAAGAAGAAACTTACTTAACGGTTAAAACAACACAATACATTCCTCCAAATTCTTGTCCTGAAATGTTTCTCCTACATTAAAACAACACCATGAACAAATATTAGTACATGCTTCACAATTTCTCTAGATCGCACGAGAAAAGATATACTTATTGCCTTTCATTATTTAAATAAGTATAAATAACTCCATTTTCCGCACTATACAGGAGTAACTAAATGTTCCGAGGTATCTACTTTTAAAGCATTGATAGTGACTGATGGGAACAATATATTTCAGTAATGAAGATAAGACATAAAATAATACATACTCTCATCAAATTGTAGTTAAAAGAAAAATAGAGCGGAATAGAGGATCAGCAGGTTCAGACAAAGAGCTTACCCATGGACCATTACAGGTATTAGATCGCGACCAATCTTAGCAGTTATAGGGCTGAAACATTCCTGGCAGGCAGTGAAGCAAGTAGGTGAGAACATATTGAAATAACAAAAAAATTCAAACACGAAAGATATAACACATGTTTCCAACAACCATCTCACAAACAAACTTGCAAACAACTAAGTCGAATGTAATTAGTGCCTCCAACGAGCACACCCTTAGGCTGGGAAGTTAGAGTACCTAAGGTGGCCAGGTGGGTCATAATTGCATGGCACTCCTAACCTCACAAAATCTCCAAACAATGCTCATTGCAAAATACGAAGTGCCCTCCACAGAACGTTACTTTGGACTAAGAAGTTTACAATCAGGTAGGAACAAGAAGCAAAAACTTCAACCAGTAGAGGGTTCAGAGCACAAGAAATCATGGACATATTTACTGAAACCTAATTTCCTACCTGCATTACTGCATACTGAATCCTTTCATAAGTAGGATTATATTTAATATTTTTAGGTCACACACTCATACCTACAGAACCTGGCATGCACGGTGGCATCTCCCTATCACAAGCTCTCACATGTTTTCCCCAATATACCATATTGCCAGTGACATTCTGGTTCCAGCTGCCCTACCGCTCACATTGGTAAAACTGTGAAAGGAACATACAATGCTCCCTAATTGGATATGAAGACTTAAAAAACCTCCATAAAAAAAAAAAAATAATAAAAAAAAAATAAAAAAAATAAAAAACTTCAATAACATTCTAGATGGGAAGAAGACTTCAAAAAACTTCAATAACATACAATGCTCCCTAATTGGAAATGAAGTAAATGACGCACCGGCCCACCCCAGTCAGTCAAAAAAAGTCACTATCAAGATGTAAACCCCCACCCCCACAGGCCACAACAACCACCACCCACCAAACAAACACACGCAAATTGCACAGTTTGTACAAGAGGAAGTTGGAAAGAAACTGTAAACTTATTATGTCCTCACTCGAAATATAGAAACAGCCTTTGATAGCAGAGGCAGATGTTCATGCTGGCGACACTTCCCACTCAATATACGCCATTCTACGTTGTTTCCATTGAACAAAAGTTTCTTGCTAATTGTGATTGCCTCAGAACATGAAATCAAATTGGGACCTCTGACAAGAAGTTCCCTCAAGGCAGCATGAATGTTATCACAATCGTGGCAGCAGAACCACTTGTCATGAGGAAGTTCCTGTGAGGAAGTCCACATTTACGTCAGATTTGGTAAACAAAATGCATCAAAAAACTTCAGGAAGACTGAATCAATGCACGTACTTTCAAATCAGAACGCCCAGCATCTCTCAAGCAACCAACATGATATTCCTTTTCACACTGACAAAACAAAAGTACATTAAAATTAAAACTAACAGGTACAAGATCTAACTAGACGCTGCTGAAGAAGAGGTTAAAATATATTTTGTTGGCAAGAAACGTACTTGGTCACAGATGATAACAGTTCTATCATCAAATTTATCAACGCTGAAATCATTTATCCTAGGCAAGAAAATGTCAAGACAAAAAGCCATCAGTAATATAGAACAAGACCACTTTAGATAAGAATTCCATTATAAAACAAGTTATTCGTTCTCCAAAATAAAAACAACTTATTTAAATACATAAATACAAAACAAAATACCAGCATGCACATTAACATAAACAGACTGGCCACAAAAACATATGCATCACACAAACTGCAATAGCACACCTTTTTAGATGTAAAATATTAAAATGACATTTCAGGGTGTGACAACTAAGGAAGACATCATGTTTGAAGGCTACTCGTGTATAGTAGATGGTATAAACAAGGAAGATATAACTAAAAGGGAAAACGTGGAAGCTAACAAACACAGCAATTCAATCAGAAGATAATCTAATATTGATCTTAAAGTTAGTCTTGTGTAAAAAATTGTATTATATGGAGTACAATACAGAAGTAGTTCTTCTTACCATCGCGAAATAAGATTCATACCATGAGATAGGGTCCTTCTACAATATACAACGGCCTTATTTAAGTTTTTGTGTTAATCTCATAAATAAAAGTTCCTCTCGTGGTTTCTTCAGCCTCAGCGTGACATCCTAGGTAATAGGCAACTGACACACATGAGGCAAACTAAAATCTACTTCACAGACGTCTTAGTTTGTTAAGGTGCAAGGCACACTAAGACAATGGGTTCCAGACTCCGACTCTGAGGTGAGGAGGCCTTACTAAACGAGGCGCACTGATTGATTTTTCATACGAACCTGTACACATGATTTACAATATCGGCCGGGGCGTATGGTATCGCTCAAGATGTATCAGTATCGGAGGCGGCCGATAAGAGATATCCCGAGATGTATCAGCTAAATTAAAAAGGGAAAGTATTGGGCAAGACGATCGATTAATAACGTGTAGCGGCCAACTAGACCCGATACGGCTCGCAATCCGATATGAATGAGTTAACTTGTACCGGCCAAGTTTTGTTATGAAATCGTATAGCATTGCTCAAATTAATTATTTTAAATAGATTTAATCTTAACGTTATATGAAATAGCCAATAGATGATAAAATATCTTCAAAAGCTTGTAAAATAAATATCATTGGCGTTAACCACGACTCGGAGCACGACGGCCGAGTCGAACGATTCCGCGACTCAATTACCACGACCACAATCGTGACTGATACCGCGATTTTAAACCATGCTTGTGAATCTTAAAAATAGAACTTTGTGCAACAATAGAGGGCTACCATGTAATTAAGGATTAAAGGGGAGAAGAGAAGGTTAAAATAAAAGAATTAGGAAAAGGGAATATGGAATTGCATATTAATGCGCCACAAGAAGTGCGTCTCACTAGCTGTGCCTCGGGCACCCTAAGGCGATTTTGCTGCAGCACTTCTCTGGCGCACTTTTTAAACTAGAATAGACATGGTATTAAGACTATGTCATGCTCCGACATCTCTTCTCTGAATACTCAATAATTATGCAATTTAAGAGTCTTAGACCCAAACGAAGACATTAAGATGCAAACTAGTCATTTATAGTAGGATGAATTACATTGAACTAGCTCACACATAGAAAAAAAATGAATAAGGTTCAATCAGAGAGAAACTTCAGCGAAAGGTAAAAATGATCTAGCTCGGTCTTAGGTTACTACAAAGCTAGCCATCAAGCTCCATTAAAATGATATTTTTTCGTTAAGTTCATTTTCATCCCCCTTTTCCTCATCACGTTACAATTACTAAACAATGATTCATGCTAACCAGCAACAGAACATTTTGGGGCGATGGTTTTGTAGTTGTTTGTTGTAGCAAGTTCAACCTAAGCATAAAGATAAAACAAGGAGGAAATAAAAGGCTATAAAACACTAAGAGCCAATCACCTGCATAGAACACAGCCCCCACATTCAGGTTCTGAGTTCTTGACAACTCGTGTCAGCCTTCCAATAGCTGGTTTTGTGATACTTGAAGAATCAATGAAATCTGTTCTGCGATCATTGCAGTTTGGACAATGCCAATCACTTGAAGGAACATTCTGCGATCCCAGACACGCTGAAACCACGCCAAAGCATGAAAAATAAGCTCATTAGTAATTTTACGTGGGAATCAATTTTACTGTTTTGGAAAGACAATCTACACTAATCATGAAGATATAAAGATGTGTCCCTGAATGAGATCATCTTAACACGTACAGTGAAACTCACTAAGGCAGTAATATTGCTATTTAGGTGAAACTTATATTTCTACGAGAAAAAAAAATCGTTTGTTCCTTAGCTTAGACATGAAAAATATCATCTTTCCAGAATCTATGATACAAACAAGGTTTGCAGGTAGAAGGGGATATGCAATGAACTTCAGATCCTAAGAATAGACCTTTTTTTCAAGCAGCGCATCTGAGAAATCATACACAGACCAAAACAAACTGCTTCTCTATTGAGAAGAGCAGCGTGGGTGAACACGAGGCTCATTAACAAGTCATGTAGAATTTCCTTTTCATAATCTAGTACGGAGTAATTAACTCTTAGTAGTTATCATTGTATTAAATCTTAGTTTCAGACTCCATCTCGATTAAACTGTCATGGCCTGATTTTGGTCATTTCGCCAATACACGATCGAGGTAAACTTCAAAACCTTGACAAATCAATTGCGTTTCGGCGTTGCGGTCGAAATTTAACACTATGGTTGTAATCAAGTAATTAACTGATTCCTGACTGCCCAAACAGTAGGAACTTCACCTTAACACCAAAAGTTGATTGAAATCGCAGGAACCAAGATTCATGAATTCAAACTTGATACTCCCTTTAGAATTACTTTCCAAAATACGAAATTTGTACTATTTAAGGAGCATAAATAGAAACAATAAGGACCACCTATCACGATGCAAGTGGGCAAATGTGCGGCTGAAATGAAATGCAAGTGGGGTATTGGAAAGTAATTCAGAGACAACCAAATAGTGAAAAGTGAAAGTTATTTCGGAGTCGGAGGGACTAGGGAGTATAAAGCTTCGCATTATTCCCATACAGCAAAGGTAGCTGGTTTCTAGAGAATCGCTCCAGACTTAGTTGGAGATTAGCTTTTCAAACATTAGGGAGGGTTCCTTATATTCCGGGCGGCATACACTCTTGTGATCATTAATACCTATCTTATCAAGGAAAACAAAATACGAAAGCAACAATCACAAAAACTCAGCTAGTTGGAGAATTGGAGATTAGCTATTCTTATTTTAGGACGGGTCCTTATTTTTCAGTTATGTTCAAACTCTTTCGATCATTTAATATATTATACTTAAATGGAAAAACTAAATACATCAGAAAAAACAATCCTCTTGAGCAGAATACACTACAAAACATCAGTCACAGCTTGATGAACTTCTCTGTGTCTTTACTTACAAAAAAAAAAAAATCTCCTTCCGACTCTGAAATACCTTCCATTTCTCACTATTTGGTTGTCTCTAAAATTACCTGTCAATATTCCACTTGCATTTCATCTCAGCCGCCCATTTACCCTACTTGGCTCAGTTGCATATATATGTGGTCATTGTTTATATTTATACTCCTTAAATCGTACAACTTTCGTATTTTGGAAATTAACTGTGGGTTGGAGGGAGTATTGAAGGAACGTAGAGGTGATAGGGGACAAGATATTCCAAAGAATCCAAATCTATTGAGACAATATTACTAGATAATATTACCCATGTTAGGAGACAATTTTTATCTTCAGTCTCAACATGTCATCTGAAAACCACTCCCTCGGTCCCCGCAAGTTGAACTATGCCATATAGCAAGACTTCTAACATTTTACGCATTTTTTCGGATTTTCAACATGTTACTACATCAGTGCCTCAAATACTCTTGCAAAAAGTCGAAGTAAAGGGGCGGGTGCACGCAACCATATCCCTGTGTTAACAACACACCGACTCTTTCTAAAGATTTTTACAATTTGACAAATGATGATTTGTCTTCTACTCTTCTTTCTCTATATCATTTTACATCTCACTAACAATTTCAAATGATGATCAATATTAGCCGACCATAATTCATTATGTAACTAAGGTTTTGTTCTTCTTGTAAATAAATCAATCAAAATGGGAGCACTGGGAAATCTCTCTACAACTTTTTGAACGCTCTCTGAAAAACGGTACAAGGTCACGTAAAGAATGCCATCAAGTTCAACCGTAATTCACTCATATGCATGCTCAAACGTTCTTAAGTTCTACTGTATAAAGAGTAGAATATTATAATCAGTTAAGAATCTCAGCAAATTTCAAACTTCTGTTCAAAGCAGATCACATGAAGAAAAAACTTGAATATTAGGTCTATAAATTCTCACTGAACCATCAATGCACGAAAATCATGCTTCTGAAATTAACCACTGTACAGTTCTATTAAAATATTAGACATCGGTTGTTTTCTCAAAATATGATGATAGAATCAACGTCTCTTGGAGGTCACTAACAGGCCTTACGCCTGCTTGAATGCAACCATGTCATAAAATTTTGTAAGGAGGAAAAGACATCATATACCTAATTTAGGGGACCGTAAAGCACGATAGAGATGCATCCATATGAGAAGGTATTACAGCAATGAAACCATGGAGACGAAGTGCAGAAAGCCCATAAAATGACCAAATGAATGGTAGTGCAGAACCGAGGGTCTAATACTTATTTTATACTCTAACCACAATGAGAGTATTACAGTTTTATATTAGTATCATTAATAATGAAGGTCCTTATGTTTAACCTTAAAGGCTTAAACTCTAGACTAGCAATACCTCCTATAACACTAATCATCTCCCTTCACTTGTCTTGAGCCCTTTGTTTAGTAGGATGAATTTGGAAGGAAGGGAAGGGAAGGGAAAGAGAGGAAACCAATATCCCTTGTTTGATTAGTAGATTGAGTCGGAAGGAAATGGAGAGGAGGAATCCATTTTCCCACTCCTACAAGCCCAATTAAAATCCCCCCAACATAGGTAGAATTTGAAAGGAACACACCCGAGGTTTAATTTCCATGCTCAACAAAGCATTGTATTGCTACCCAGTTACCATGGTCATTTGGTTCTATGTATAACGGTATTGTTTGACTAAAAGGGTCCTACCGTACACAATAATTCGTTAATAACATGCATTCACCAAGTTTCAGAGAATTATATAAACAAGTCATTTAGGTGGCATGATTTCACTATTTTAGTTAGTAAAGTAGACCAAAAACAAGATTTCATGTACTGTCATTGAGATTGCTCAAAAAGAGAAAGATTACCTTGGTGATAAGCCCTAGGACAACCCCCACAAGGAATCAGCTCACCTCGGTCTCCACATACAGTACACATGTCATCATTGTTTCCAACGATCACATTCTGTCCATTAGCCATTGAAATGGCCAAGTCATGGAGCGTATAACCATTGGCAGTATAAATGTGACGGTAACTGCCAACATTAAAATTAACAAAGTGAATTAGAGCATTATCACCGCAACAGCGAAAACAAACCAGACTTTACAAAACTCACGGTTGTCTTCTTGTGGCCCATCCTGCATGAGCTTCAAACTGCGAAGGGCTTATCTGTTCTCAAAAAAATAAATGAATAAATGCCATGGCATTAGACATAGAAGAATAATATTGACTAATTTAACTATCTAACTCTCTGGTTTACCTCACAGCTGCAGTGATCACAGACAATGCCATTGCCATTCTTGTAACCGGCAAGAATTTTCTGTACATTATGTGAACAGGATTAGTTTAAAAAAAAAAATATCTAAACAAAGATCAACAACAGCGCTTCTAACATAAAGGAACGTTGCAAATTTGAAAGTAGAAATAAACCTGTCCTTTAGCATAATATGCCAGCTCAGCACCATCTGGAATCCCATTTGGCAAGAAAAGCAGTCGATGCAGGTCATTGTCCCTGCAAAAAGCATCACGGAAAAAACTTCAATGCAGCACAGGAATATTATTCAAAAAATCTTACTATGATTAAAAAATTACTACACTTGTCACAAGTCAGAAGTCAGAACCAGCAATCACCTCTTTCTCATACCCCCTTCAATGCTTCGTTTGAAAGCTCCAGCACTGAGTGAGATGGACGAGCTCAGCCTGCAAACGATTAAACGATTGATAAAATTCCACGACCAACTCAATCATCAAGCAAATATAATTTGTGATTATGTTGAGGGTTTAGGCAATGTTAAAAGAATGGGCAAAGGACACTAGATGCACAGCAGTTACTAATTTGTGACGGATGTACTACTGGGAGAGACGATAAGGAAACAAGGCAGTGGACACTTTTATCCTTAATTTTAAAATGCATAAGGCACACCGAATTAATAAGACGCCATGATGATAAACCATGAGACGAAACCATGAGACGGAGGAGCAGTGTTTTGTGCAAACAAAACTGTAGTTTAAAAACAAATATTTGTAAAAATATCCCATAGTATTTTATAGAGGAAAAACGTGGGGAAAAAGGAGCAAAGAAAAGGATGACCCAAGGTGCTTTTGCCAGTGAGGAGCATTCGCATATGCAGTAGCATGGTGTGCTTTTTTAAACGCAGTTGAATTCATCACAAATCAAAGACATAGATGCTATCTATGCTAGAATTCAGTCTTAAGGAAAATTTCACAAGTATGAGGATTCCACAAGTCATGGAATCCTCTGCATTAGGATAAGATGCCATCTTCTATGTTCTTTAGGCAAGAGAACTTACAATTCAAGGTGAACAAAAGACAAAAATACTAAATCTTGCACCATAAATTTTGTCCAGGACTCCAGGATTAAAGCACCAATACTTTAACCAATTCTCAAAGCCACAATAACCTATTATGTTCCATAAGCTTAACGGACGATAGCAATAATCTTAAGGCCGCTTTTCTTCTGGGTAAAAACCAGACGATATTTTAAAAACCACTTCGGTTTTCGATATTTTAAAAACCACTTCGGTTTTCAAAATCTTTATTCTCGATTTAAATTCTAAGTTTTTATAAAAGAAATTCGAACATCGATTTTAAAACCTATAAGTTTACCATGACTTTTGTATTATGTTTTACTCCCCTTTCGTTTTTCACTTTTCTTTTTTTTTTTTTTGGTGACGAGGGGTTAAATCCCCCCGGGCACATGCAATACCCTGCAAACCACGTGTGCCATGTAAGACATCCTTTAGGATGACAAAACCGCAGCACTCCCGTGTAGGGGAGTCGAACCGGGACCTCTCAATTCGTTGCCATTGCAACGCTTTGAGGCACTCCCGCACTCCACTAGACTCAAGCCACTTTGGTTCGTTTTGAGGTGTCCGATCACCCATGGACGGTTCTAAAGGATGATTCATGTCAGCCGACTCCAAATCATTTTGGGATTAAGGCTCTGATGTTGTTGTTGTTGTAATAGAAATCCTCTTACATACCTCTGGGAAAATTCAGAGATCATCCTATTGTGCATAGATGCAACATGCAAGGTGCGAAGACAAAACTATTGTAATGATTTTGAAGACGATAAAAGGATGCAAGGTTCAACAAATTCAGCAACAGTACCAATACGCTCCACACTTCACTCAGGTGCATGCATATCACATTCATAGTTGCTCACAAAATAAGAATGGTACCAGAGAAGAGGTGATATAGCTTCGCCAACATTAATTAATTACAGATCAGATGGAATTACAAAAGCATAGACATAACAATCAACAAAGAATAAACTGAAGTTACTAGAAATCAGATGGGGAAATGAAAAACCATATATTAACCATAACCATCGAGAAAGAACAATTCTAAACGATGTGCAGACCGAAACAAAACATGTGTTACCCTGAGCAAATGTAAACAGCTATTGAAATAACGCATCCAAATATACAAATTAAATAAGGAAAAGAAAAGGCACAACTTACCTATGATGTCCCTTGGAGACGTTGCGGTGCATTTTTCGATGCTTCTTCTCGTCCGGAACCAATCTATTAGGTCGTTGAAGGCTCTCTAAAACAATTTGAAAACAAATGTCAAAATAGAGTAATGAGCACATGAAAAAATCTACTCTATGAAAATTTGCTGAAGGCAGAATTGATAGAAACAGGTAACACCTTTCCAAGCATGGAATGATCCAGGATTAAAAGATGAACCGGCCATGTCTCTAACCAGTTCCTCAAGTAATCCAAGAGGAGCAGTCTTCAATTGCTCAATGATACTGTATATTGGTCTTCCATTTTCCAAAAAGATGTGATTGTTCGGATGCCTAGTTTTTGCCCCACCGGCATGCTGCTCAAACTCATAAGCACTAACGACCTGAGAAAAAAAAAATATTATTATAAAGTAAGAAACGAATAGTCGAATACACTACACATAAGCTCGTAGTTCAAATGAAGCACAAAATCACCAACTTACATTGGAATAATTACACATAGAACAACCACAAAGGTAGCCGGAACCTCTTACTTTGCCAGGTATCTCCTTCTGCAGATAAACAGGGATATATAAGCTTGGAATTTCAGATGCACCCATATTGAACAAGCGTTAATTCTCCCTCTAATCCCGGGCCAAACTTCCGACTATTCAAATTCTCCTCCAAAAATACGGGAATTTTGACATTTATTGAGGGAGTAATACAATTTATTACTCCCTCCTATTTCTTATATCTTCCCCTTTCTTTTACGTATAAAGGAATAAAATTTTGAAATTGAGAGAAAATAATAAAGAATGAATGATGAATAAAGTATAGATAAAGTAATGAGAGTTGTTGAATAGAGAAATTAATTATTACTTAGATAATCAAACTCAATATAAGGAAATACTTAGAACTTTCCAGAAGTAGAAACATATTTCACTATTGCTCCTTCCAAAATACCAGTTGTCAAAAGCTTCTTCACATTTGTAGGATAGCTATCAGGTAGAACCTTCTTGGACATCTTCAACTCCATATTACACGAGAAGCGATCACTTGAATCATCCAATCCAGGCTCATAATCAGAATCTATAACTGATTCTTTATTATGGACAGACCGACCGCCAGAGGTGGACAACTTGCTCACATGCTCCTCCTTACTCTTGCTAAATTTGAAAGTTATCTTTCTGATCCCCGTAGTACTAGCATGTTCAGGAATTTCCAAAGTAACTTGAGACGTCGAAACTCCACTTGATGAGCTCCGTCTCCGAGATTCCTCATCACTACAAGCTACAACCCACGAGTTCCCCGAACTCTCAGACGTTATATCACCAGAATGCACTAAATTATTACCATCACCCAAGTCAACACGCTGACTACTACTAGTTCCCAAGCTCGATACATTCTCATTCTCATTCTCATTTTCTGTCGTCGAGCAAACAACCATTCCCGAGACATCCGAAAATACATCATCAACATACCCATTGAAACAATCAACAGCAAGTTTCTTCTTAGGAATATCCTCTAACACTGCTTCTTCACTCAAAACACATCCCAATTCCCTCTTCAATTCACTTTTACCAGACCCACTACCGCATCGATTTACGACGAAATTGTTAGGCAAGGCAAGCACATAAATTTCCCCTTCTCCCATATCAACCTACTTTGGTGTGACCCAAACTTACTAAAACAGCTATTATCTATCAAATTATCCCTATTTACTGACAAAATCATCCAAGTAGAACCTCAAAATCAACGCAATCACTGTCAAATACACTCGTGTAATGACAAATTGTTAACCCTAGAAAATACAAGAAAACCCAAATTCAATTTAATAAACTCTCAAACAAAATTGAAATTTAAATATTAAATCAAGATCAAGAAATT
Organism: Silene latifolia; assembly: GCF_048544455.1. Taxonomy (NCBI): domain Eukaryota; kingdom Viridiplantae; phylum Streptophyta; class Magnoliopsida; order Caryophyllales; family Caryophyllaceae; genus Silene; species Silene latifolia. The sequence goes on along the minus strand of NC_133532.1, from coordinate 61,622,283 downwards.
GAATTAAATTAAATATGTACCTATGAACGTAGAAAGATTTGAATCTGGAAAAGAAAACGATATTGCTGATGATGCGGAGAAACAGTTATGATTTTGAAAATTAATTAATTATTTATTTATGGTGCAATAGAAATAGAATGAGATCTGGGAAAATGAGAAAAGAATGAATTAGGAAAAAAAGAGGAGAGAGAAAAAGATAAGGAAGAGAGAGAAAGGAAGAATTAGGGTTTAAGATTTGTGAAATTTGAAGGGAAGAAAGAGCGGCAAAAGGGGGAAAAATGAAAAAAGCTGGTTTCGCGGTCTAGATTTATGAGGGGCAAAGATTGAAGAGAAGAGAAGAGGAGAGTGAAATTTGGGAAGATTATTTTTTTATTTATTTGTTTGTTTGATTGTATAGTGTATTTTTGGGATAATTTTAGTTTATAGGAGTATATTTATAGTTAATTGGGAAAGTTGGACACTTTGACGGCGTGGTTCATTGTATGACGTCACAAAAAGTGGTAGGATTGTATACATTGGATTGGATGGATATGGTGTGAGACACATCACTGCGTCCCCCGTGGCATATTGGCATATGTGTTTGACTTAGAGCTGGCAAAAGCTGATCTAACCCGACCCGTTGAAACCCTAGTTGGTAGAATTCGAAAATTGGATAAATCGAAGTCGATCTGGCCCGATTCGAGGCAACCTGATAATCGATAGCAGCCTTATTTTTTCCAATCCGATTGATTTGACCCGTGATCCAAATATTGACTCAACCCCATGACTAGGGATGGCAGTGGGTGGGATCCGACCTGCACTGGAGGTCGGACCTAATGGGTCGGGTATGGGTCTCATTTTTCGTGGACCAATGGGTATGGGTATGGGTCTTAGATAAATATTTGGTCCGAGTCTCGGGATTGGGTTATGGGACCCGACCCGACCCTAGACCCGTAAAAAAAAAAAAAAAAAAAAAAAAATTAACCTTACAAAAGCAGCGGTTCCTTACTTTCTCCTATTCCCAATTACTATTTCCTTTCTGTCCATTAATTTACCTCCAAAACTATAACCCTCCATTAACTCACCTCCATTAATTTACCTCCAAAACCACATCAAAAAAGTTCGGTTCTAGCAGCAAGGATATGTTTTTGTCATAATACTCATCATCTCCTCTCACATTTTCTCTCGTTTTTCTGTGTTGTTTCTTCATCTTCCTCAAATCTCAGATCCCCAAATTCCTCTTTTCATAAAGCTATGTTGACCTATGTCTCTCTTTCCTTATTGGCCCCCCTTTGCTCCTTCTCTTACTGCTAGAGGCAAGGAACAATAATTCATATTGAATCAATTGATGATGATGAATGAATGAAAAAGTTGATTAATAGGAGAAACAAGTGTAAAAGATCTCATCTTTATAAGTTAATTATGTATTTTTGGACTTTGAACTTTGAAATCTCACTGTTTGTGTTTGATTTCTAACGCCAATTTGGAACTTTGAATCCCCTGATTGGTATATTGTTCTGGGTACATCTTTCAAATTCTAAAAAGGCATTATCTGCTCTAGACCCGTGGGTAGACCCGACCTAGACCCGGACCCATCGGGTATGAGTATGGGTCTGATAATTTTAGACCCTAAAGTATAGGTTGATAGGTAAGTGTTTTACCAGAATACTAAATTATCAATAATTTAATATTCAATATGATAAATATTGGTAATACATAAGTGTTTTACTAGAACACTAAAAGGTCAAATATAAGCAATATATTTAATTAATAAAATCTATTTAGTGCAAAAATATGGTTTTTTTGTATCTGACTCTATTGTAGAGTACATCACGTTTCTCTATGGAAGAAATAATTTGGTATTTAGTTATTATTTAACTACATCCTTATTTAAAGCCAATCCACCTAAATTCTTCGTTTTCTCCTATCGTAGTATATTGCTAGATTCGTCCATGAATTACTTTTCTGCTGCCTAATTTTCGTCTTTTCCTTGTTGCAGGCATTCTTGAGATTGACATAGGATAAGTTGAAGATCGATAAGTAGTCAGAAAGAATCCAATTATTATTTACGTAAGTTATTGTCTGTTAACATTCTTGATTTATAGTTTTATGTGATTTATTTTCCCTCCCCGGCATTTGCCCATGAATTTTACATGTTTTTGCTAATAGCACCCTCAAACTAATGGAAAAGGTCGCTTTTTATGCGATTTTTTTTGTAGAATATTGCAATCTTACAATATGTTTTTTTTATAAAGATGATAATATCTTGGACCCAATAATAATGGAGTATGTTATTATTATAAACAAGATTCTTAAAGCGACTTACATCATCCCGTCAAAGCACACAAGCAAAGAAGTCGTGGCGGTCGATAAGGTTTCTACCGAAGAAGCTAAAGCAAATAGGATTTGGTACATAGTGACATTTGCCCTGATTTGTATTAATGTTCTTCGGCATTATAATATAATCGTTGCAATAGATAAAACATTAGGTTATGTACCTCCACGATTTGTATTAATGTTCTTTGGCATTATACTATATTCGTTGCAATAGATAAAACATTAGGTTATGTACCTCAATATGTTCATTTTAATGAATTGGTATTCATTATTGAGTGCTACGGGGTATTACACAACTTTGATGATCGACTATGTTAGCAATGATAAATCAAGAATCTTATCTCATTTAAATGGTTGGTTTGTTTTTGGAGAGAATTTATAAATACTTTGACACACACAGATGCTAATACATACGAGTATTAGATAAAGTTTTTGATGATGACATAAAAATGACTTTACATTAACAACTGTAGCTTATAATTGGTCATGTTCCAATTTCATATAACAAGTTTTTGTATACAAATAGAATTAAAAGCATGTCATCAATCATCGTAGAAAAGTTTTCATAGCCTAAGATTTTGTGAGAATAAAAATAGTATTGTAGATTTTTCCAATATAAGGAGAAAGATAATGGATAGTAATTAAGCCATATACCTAAAACTAAAGCAAACTTACCCACTGGTTCTACGTAATTTATATGTTTGTTATTTTAATATTGCCAAAAGATATATTTGAAAGTTACTTAAAAGAAACTTAGTGGAAAAAAATTATAGAAAACTGAAGTATCAAATCACGTTTCTTATTTTCAATTAGATATCTAATGTCAAACTATGTCGAGAAAAACCATTAATCTATAACTATAAGTTTATTTTTTCAGCTCTTTTATAGTTTAACAATTTAACATTCTTTTTTTAAAAAATAAAAATAATTATATGCTTTTATGAGATTGAATACTGGAATAGAGTAATTCAAAGGATGCTTCTCAAATTTCACAACGGTTAAAGTTTTATTTTTAACTGCATTCTACTCATTAGCAGTATGACGTGCACATCCTAAAAAAAAGTTGACATGTTATGTGCCTCACCTCAAAATTTTAGGTAATACGATTAGTATGTCAATAATTAGTCTTGCTTATAACCGTCGTAAATTATAACGAATGGGTATATCACCCTATCACCCCGAAAAAAGGTGTTGGTTGGGTTGGATTTATACCTCCGTTGTAAATAATAACGGATGTAAACAAGAATTTGTGGTATGTCAAATATCGATAATACGATATGATTTTCTGGAACAATTCCAATGAATAGTGGTCCAACTCTTACAAACTACTCCCACTGTCTACCTATTTAATGGGACAGAGGGAGTATATTTTTTGTGAGATTATTATGTCAAATACAATAATACTTCGCATGGTAACTCATTCTCAAAGTTTAGAAAAACAATCAGGTTTAAAGCTTAATTAGAGTCGTTACAAAAAAATTCTAACAAGTGGCCCGTGCATCGCACGGGCATTAAATCTAGTCTAGTATATTATTAAAGGAAGCTTTTTTTGAGCGATTTAAGAGACTCCAACTTTTGAAAACTACCTAAAATAATCAATACATATATATAAAGTAGAAACTTTTCGAGCGATATTAGAGAGTCCAATTTTTTTAGAAATCCTAACAAAAGTAGATTTCGAAAAAAGTTAAATAAATAAAATTATCCTAATAAAAGTATATTTCTTAATATTTAAAACAAATTTTAATAAAATTATCCTAATATAAGTAGATCAAATATATTTTAATAAAATTATCCTAATATAAGTAGATTATAATTATCAAATAGATAATAGAAATTCATAATAGTTCAAGTTATCGTATTTATTTTCCCCAACTTATGGTCTCATACATTTTTAGTTTGTATTCTCGCATCAAAATTCAAGAAGCTGGCGGATAAAAGATGAATTTATTTATTAAAGTGTTATGTTAAGATGATGTAGTGTAATCTTACGTAATTACACGAAGTATAAATTACAATTTCATCAAAATGTAATCACTAAATAATCATTGTGGTGTGTGTATAGAAATCATAAACATAAATGCCTCCGTGTACATTCAAGGTATCAATACATAAAACATTTCACTAATCTATATATGTTACTATTTTTGTTTACCTAATTTACTTTCTATAAGAATGTGGAGACTATTAGATGGAGAAATGAAAGAGAAAACCACGAAGTAGAATTTGGGGGTGTAAACAACTCAAAGCTTTTGTGTAACAATAGAACAATTCATAGTGTTATTCATATGATGAATTGATGATCGATTGTAGACTCACGCATTAGTAGTATCACCTAATTTCTTCTACTACAAAATTTCATATAAACCGCCAGCATATATCCAAGTAATTTAACCATTACGAAATAGTAGGTGCTACATACTCAAAATACACTATGTAACTAATTATATGGTATATTAAGGTCATACACATTATTCATATACTATATCTTATATTTCATTATAAAAATTAACTGAAACCTAAAAAACGAGCTTAAAAAATAACTGAAAATTCGGAACCGATCAGTTCACCGATTAAATAAAAATTACTTTTTAAACTAACCGAAAGAAAGCTTTTTTTTTTTTATATATAATATGGCATAAAAGGACATTGTAAGTACTCCATATTTGATATTATAAATTGAAGTATTAAAAAAAAACAGGTAGCTTATTTCTCATATGCTTCGCTTATTTTGGTAAATAATTTATCCACCAAATACTTACAACAACAAAAATAAATGAAATTTTGATTAGATAAATTTAAGCTTATTTTTTTCGAAACAGAGCCTAAATATGAGATTTTTAATTTCATGATCTCTTGACCTTTATAATATCAAATTAATTTCTTTTTGATATTTTTTTTACCCATGTTTACTTACTTTTGAACCTATTGTTAGGAGTTAATCTCATATTCCATTTTTAATTTTATAAACTTGATTAATAAAATAAATAGCTATTTGTTCAGAATAAATATTAGCAATGAGACATTGTAACACAAAGTACGTATATATCATAATCATGAGAAATAGAATAAATAAGCAATTGGTTCAAAATAAATAGCGTTCCATGTAAGAAAATTGTTAACTCTACAATAAAAAAAACTTGATCAAAAGGAAAATCTATCACAATTGTCCAATTATGTCTCTTTTGTCTTGGATGCAGCGAATATAAATAAAGTTTCAGACTCAAACTGAATTTTAAATCATGTCAACCATGAGACATGGGTAAATAAAATATCAGAAATATTTGAAAACTATAGAATAAGCGTTAATATAACATTTATATGGAATGAACTATTTTAAGATCTACACAAGTTGATCTATGGCTTTGAAAATTTTTACTTGTGACAACTAAAGGCATGTAATTTTTCTAACTAATAATATGGGTATGAGAAAGCCTATATTCGTCCTGTCCCCTCGCCCGTATGACATCCTTGCTTTTAGGAGTCATTTTTTTGTTTCCTATTATTCGAGACTTGGTAGAGTATTTTAGTCTTGTTAGACTTTGGGAGCAAAATTCATTATCTTTTAGGAATTTCACACTAAATGTACATCACCCTCTTCCCAATGATCTTATGTATTGTTTTTGCAGAGTCGTCAATACATTAGTTTGACCATGATTTTTGACATATTAATGGTCAAAGTTATAAACGACGTTTAACCCTTGAGAAGTAATGGGAAAGATGTTTATTAAGAAGTGAAGGGAGTATACATGATGATTTTTTTAACATAACTCATAATGGTATGTTTTACCAAGTGTGGTATGTCGGTTATGTTGTTGATGAACATCAACTCCGTAAGAGGACTATCTAAAGAGACATTGTCTTATTATCAATCGCCTTGGGAAATTCGAAATAGAAAGGAAGATAATTATGCGTTCCAAATTTGGCAAAAGGCTTGGACCGAGCATAGGAATGACTTCCTCGGATACAAAGATTCCTTTCGTTCTTAAGCGGAGACAATCTACATTTAGGCTATGCTTCACTAGACAATAAACAAGAGTCAGGGACAATCACTTAATCATGTTGGAATTTATGTGCTGAAACCAGTTTTTTAGTATCGACCACCTTTACGTAGAAGCGTCAAGAGCAAAGTCATCCAAGGGATTAAGGTTCTCATCGTGATAGAGACCAAATGTATCAAGGCCAAACGAAAGACATTATTTACAAAGAAGTTTTCAAAAATTTATCAAATTATGTATCGTATTATATATTTTGCATGAAGCTTTTAAGGACAAGTAATCTTAATTATAAATAGTCAAAGACTATTTCTATTAAAAATCAATGACGCGTGAGATTATAAGAATAATAACTCTACAATCCAATTATATATGTGAATGTTATACAACTGATATAGTCAATACCAAATGTCAACATTTTTGTTGCGTTTTTGTGAGGGGAACTGATGATTAATCTCTCCTCATCTAAATCAACTCCCGAATTTTTGTTTGCTCTCATTTTCAGCATGGTTTGACTTTTTATTAAATTTAATAGTTTTCTATTACCAGACCATGGTAACTTAAATCAACGTTTGAGCGTTGCCCTAAAATACTAACTTTGTAACTCAACGATTTTAAATGATGTCATAAAACTAATAAATGATGTTGCCCCATGCATTCTATGCAGTAGAATCACATATATTTTTTATTGTTGTTTAGAGACTAATAATTCTATTGGAATTCGGTTTTGGATTTGATGTTGCGAGAAGTTTATAAGGAGCAACTACTCTTAATTGTAAATATATATAATCAAGGTAAAATTATGTTTAAGAGATCTAACATTTTCTTTGAACACACTATATATAATTATGATAATTGTTGTTTTACGAATGCAAACATTCAGTTTTACGTAGTTGTTGTAGGTTAAAATAATTTACAAGACTCATAAAGCTCTGTCTCCGTTTTAAGGATTCATTTTGGTGAAATTTGCACCTATTAACAAAGAAAGCGTTTTTTATTGAATTAAAAACCAATTTGTGTTTGCAACAATAATGAAAAAGCAAAGTACATATTATAAACAAATCACTTGATGTTTTAAGCTAGGTAGCATGGACACGGACACGGACACGGACACGTGACACGACATCCCATGAAATTTAGGACACGGGACACGTTATATAAATTCAATAAAATATCTCTGTATATTTTATAGTATGTATAAACATTCGGTTTTATTTTTATTAAAGTATTTGATATTAAATTTAAATAAGGAAAGGTAAAACTTGTCCATGATTATAACTCATTTTCATTTCCCATCAAAACCCATCTTCTAATCAAGCTATTTCAACAGCTCATTTCCCATCTAAAGAACATCATTCACCCCAAATGATGTCCAAATGTTATGGACACGCGTCGGACACGGCCCAAATACCATGGACACGCGTCGGACACGTGCCTAAATAAATGTTGAAAGTTAGACACGACTTTATAGGCGTCTGACACGTTTCGGCGTGTGTCAAGGAGTGTCGGTGTCCGACACGATGTCGGACACGGACGACGATTAAGAGAAGTGTCCGTGCTACCTAGGTTATAAGTACTATTAAATGTCAAATTTTTACGGTAAAAGTACTAATAATTCTTCAATCAACTATACCAACCATGAAGTTTTTTTCATCCATGATTCAACATAGTTAGACTTTTTTTTGTTAACTTAAGAATATATATTTTTACAGATAATCCTAATAGGAGCCCCGTGCATCGCACGGGTATTTTCCAACTAGTTTTTTAATAAAAATATATCCAAAGAGAATTACAAAAGATAAATTGATAATATATTTGAAGGGAAAATATTTTATCACTTCAAATTATGATAAACCAATCATACGATAAGTGTAAAGGCAATCAACTTCTATTACCATATAAAATTTAAATTACATCCAAACACTTCTGATAAATATCGTCTAAAGAATGCAAAATATTTGATGTATATAAACCCTGCAAAGGACCACTTTCCATAAACCTCCTTTGAATGCCCTATCCCTATAAATTTATTTTGCCATTAATTTTGTGAACCTAATAAACTTTTATCCTATGAGATTTAATTTTGTGCTTTTTATTTTTATTTTACAGGAAACAACATACGAAAGTCATTTGAAGACGAGGAATTGATTCATTGCAACGTCAACAATAAAATAACGACGGACTCAATAGTACGGATTATATCTTACTATGATAATAATGATATTAATGGTATGTCATTAACTAACCTCCTTATTTTAAATATTCAAGTAGACAAATTTATTGTAGTTAATCGTCATTTGATTTTTGTATCAATGTATGGAGTATAAAGTTGCATAATGATTTAGTTATTAATACTATAAATTTTTTGTTTGAACACAAAGATTGTATTGCGTGAATCAAGTTTTCTACTATCCACAACTACATCATTGTGGTTTAAGACCATTATAAAGTCACTCTTAATTATTTAATTTACATATAAAGAGAAATATAGTATAACATTGTTGATTTATTGTAATATTATGTAAACTAAGGGTGATTCCAAACATGAAAGTTAGGGGCATTATTCCATCATTTCGAGAATATAATTAGTGTGTAACTTTATTGTTTTTATTGTTCTTTTGTTTCTTTAGAAATTTAGTTTGTATTAAGACTTTAGATATGATGGGCGTATATTAACGGCGTGTGTCAACATATTGAGCAAGGTCAAAGATATCCACAAAGAAGTCAAGCGGCTTAGACGACCTAACCGACGCCACTGTCGGCTGTCTCTTGTGCCCGGCTGGGACAACTAGCCACCGAGGCACACATCCATGAACTCATATCCAAGACCCTCGGCGGTGAGTCAACAGGGCCCGCCGGCCTGCCATGGGTCCCACGGCCGAGGGTAGATCGGTCTTTCCACTGCTAGCCACTTGGCCACTACGTGACAAAGGTGAAAGTCTATAAATACTCCTCAACTCTCATTGAGGAGGGGATCGACAATTTAACCTAAGAATCGCTATTCATCTGGTAATATCTTCCTTATCTCTCTACAATATATACTTCGCCAAGTAACAACAACTTATCTCTCTAAGTTTGCGACTTGAGCGTCGGAGTGAGTTCGCTCGGTCCAAGGCCGAGCCCTCGGTTTTTCATCGTTTGAGGAAGACCGCAAGGAGGATTCAACTAAAGACGTCATTCTACAAGCACGGGTGGTAACGTATAAGCACTGCGGGAATTACACCAGGAACAATTGGCAAAATCACGGGGAAAGATACTAGAAGCTAGTCACATTCATTCCCAAACAAAAAAAAAAAAAACCCAAAAAGCTAAGAAGATGTCAAAACAACAAGAGGTATTCGTGAATCGACGAAACCGAGTTCGCAAGATAATACCGCCCACGTTACGGGTTGCGCGCCCTCCACCGGCCGGGTAATTCAACCGAGTACGGGATGCCAATAATACCAGACGCCGCGACCGCCAACCAGGTCACCATCATGGGACATGTGGTCGATGCGGCGAAACTAAAGCTACTCTGGACATAATCGGTAACGCGGCTCACACTGTCACACCGACAAGAGCGGCGGAACCCGTCCAGGAGACCGGGGCCCAGAATGTGACTCAAGAGACTTAAATGGAGCACTGGAAGGAGCGGGTCTGTCAAGACGCGGGGAGCCCGGAGCGCTAGTGGTAGACCTTAGTCCTTCCCGCACTCGCGAGAGGACGGCGTCGCCGCAGCACGACGAGGCACCCCCGGAGGAGTGAAAGAAGTCCGAGCTCGCGCAGTCGGAGAAGCGACTCACCAGAGTCGAAGAAGAAGCCCGACTCACCAGATTCGGAGAAGAGGCCCTTCCCGCCACGGGGAGAGGAGCCGGACTAGGAATGCGAGGAGCCGATCGCCGCGTGTCGTTCGACACGTGGTCGACAGACCCCTCAATGCCTACGTCCTTGAAATCGCAGGTACAACCAAGCTAAAGTTTTTCGGCGTTCACATACTGAGGGGGATAGCGACCCCACCGATCATGCCGAGGCCTTTGAGTCATACATGTCGGTGTGGGAGCAACCCGACGGCAGTGCCAGTCTTCCCAACAACCTTGCATGGGATGGCTCGGAGTTGGCACAAGGGGTGCCGACAGCTCGGTATCTTATTACGCCCGACCTAAGGGACGCCTTCTTAGCCCAGATACTCTTGCAATAAAAGGAGGGCCGTGGAGACGTCGGACCTCGACTATTAGCGAGGAGGAGGCGAGTCTCCGAAGCTATGTAAAGAGGTTCGACGCCAAGGTTCGGGGCAGATTCGTGAGGTGAGCAATGAGCGGCACCTTGGGCGATGAAAGGCCTCCCGAGGGGAGACTTAAAAACGAGCTCATCAAGTGTGGCGGCCAGCTTAGACGCCGCAAGGAAGATGGCCGACCAGGCCATCAAGGTGGAAGACTATCACAAGACCTCGGTAGGCCACAACGAGGCCGAGCACTCGAGAAGAAGAGCCACCAGGAGGACAACCGGATGAAAGACGCCGTGACGATGTAATAGAGTCACGATGCGAGGGCTGCCAGGAGCGAGCTCGGCGGGCGCGGGGAGTTCGGGATCGTACTACGAGAACGGTTCAATGGCCACACCCCCTCAGTCGCATCTGTCTGCCGAGGTCTTCGCCCTGCAAGAACGAGGGCCGAAGTGGGAAAGGCCCCTAAGCCAAGGGGACGTTGACACGAGCCAAGATCTTGTGAATATCACGGCCATTAAGGTCACCTTACCGGCAAGCTATAGGCATCAAGAATTCTATCAAGAGCTAATCCAGGAAGGGGAGCCTCGGCAAGTACGTTGCCAAAGGCCAAAAGGCGAGGTCAGGCGGTTCAAATAAGAAATCCGTCTTTGAACGGACAGAGTGATCCATGTTGTCATCGGGGCAACGAACGGTGGGTCCGCTCACGGGCACAAACGGCACTGAACGAGCCGCATCGGCCATCAACTTTGTGCCCAAAACGGCGGTCCCCGCTCCAACATCCCCGAGCATGACTATTGGAAAGAAGGACTACGAGGAGTCATCGCCCTCACAGCGACCCACTTGTAGTCCACTTGGACATATCCAACCACCGGTCAAGAGGTGCACGATTGACACGGCGCCTACACGAACATCATGTTCAGGAGTGCTTTCAACCTCGGTGAAGGTTGGAGACTTGAACCCTGCACCAATCCGTTGTAGGCGCTTTTTCCGGCCGGCCTGGTACCCCAGGGTTGATCGGTATAGGTGATGTTCGCGAGGGAACGCGGCGAAGAACGTCTATCGAGTTCGTAGTCATTGACGGCTCATCCGCCTACAACGTTCTCATAGGCCGCGTCACTACGAGTGAGGTTGATGCGGTGATGTCAATCAGGGCCCCGACACTAATGTATGTCTCGGACCGGGAAGCGCATAAACTCGTCTCCAAGGACAAGAAAGACGAGGTGGTCAACACCGGATATCCGCCGAGGGTGCAATATGCAATCCTCAAAGTGGCAAAGAAGTCGGGAAGGGGAAGAGCCCATCCTTGCGGCGGGAGGGTGACCCGATGAATACCGACGTCGGCATGGTTGAAGGAACCCCGACCGACCAAGAAGAGCCGCGTCCCGGCGTATGGGAAATAACTGCGGCGGATCCCCCACGGCGAGCGGCTCAGGAGCGCCATTCTTATCACCGGCCCCAAACGGGACGTGCTTGAGCATGCCTTAAAACTTACTCTCTCGACCTCAAACAACGAATCCGAATACGAGGCGGTGATAAGTGGAGTTGAGTTAGCTAGGCTGTAGGGCGGAGCACGTCGTGGTGAAAACATGCTCACTATTGGTGGCCAGCCAAATCAGAGGAGAGTGTGAGGCTCGAGACGACGGGATAGTAAGATACCCGGAAAAGGTAAGCCGACACCGCCAAATTAAGGTCCTTCCGGATACGGTACATTCCTGTGTCCGACGCTCTCTCAAGACACACCGGTGAAACGGACATGGAGGGTGCACCTTTGATGAGCCATTAGGTACTGACAATCTCGGGAAAATTTTGTATAGGCGGCGGAGGTGCCCAAGACAACTGTGGGCACCCCGACCCACGTTTTTATCTAATGAAGAATCATCCAAGTTTTCCATCAAAGTGTTCATTTTCCCCCATAGTCACTGTCAAGAAATAGGCGCCGTCGCAGTCACCCCAAGAAGTAGATGCTACGGCGATCACCCCAAGAGGCAGACGCCAGCAGATCACTCCAAGAGTAGACGCCACGGCAGTCACCATCAAGAAATAGCGCCGTCGCAGTCACCCCAAGAAGTAGACGCTACGGTAGTCACCCCAAGAGGTAGACGCCGCAGCAGTCACTCCAAGAGGTAGACGCCACGGCAGTCACTATCAAGAAGCAAGCACCGTCGCAGTCACCCCAAGAAGTAGACGCTACGGCAGTCACCCCAAGAGGTAGACGCCGCAGCAGTCACTCCAAGAGGTAGACGCCACGGCAGCCACTACCAGCGTCTGCTGATACTCGCAAAAGCGATCGGCATGCCTCAAGAACGTTAAACACAGTTGAGGTACGCATTCTAACTGCCTCGGCCAGACCGAGGTAGAAACAAAAGAAGCGCTCAATTAATAACGTAAGAAGACAACTCAGACAAAGACAAGAAAAGACCTCGGCCAAGCCAGAGGCAAAATAAGCAAAGTCTTATTAAAAATGATCAGGTTACAAAGTGAGGAAAATACAGACGACGGCCGTCCCCATAAGGATAAGCCAAAACACAACCTACCAAAGTTATACAAAATACAAGGAAAAGAAAGGCAAAAGGTTACAGACGTATCATTTAAGCGCCAAAAAAATGGCAGGGAGGAAAGGCCAATAATGGTGGCTCCCGACGACTACGCCTATCCGAGACGCGGGTGAGCCTGGTGACGACCGCCCGTCTCCCTATGCCTGTTCTTTGCTTGCCATCGCGGCGTTAAGCATCATCTTTGATGGGCGAGCCGAGGAACTTCATCTCGGCAGTCTCGGTCTCTCTCGGCCGACCTCAACCTCGGCTTCCTTGGCAGCCTCGGCCTCGGCTGACCTCAATTTGCCCTTCGCCCTCTCGGCTTCCTCCTGGCCGCTTTAGTCTTCTCGGCAAGGGTCACTTCTCTCTCCGCGCCACTCTTCCTCCTTCTTCACCCTTAGCTCCTCCTTGGCCTTCTCCTTCGCGGCTTCCTCCTTAGCTTCGAGCTTGTCATCAAACAGCTCGTCAAATTTGTCCCACGGAAAGGAGCCATCAAGAGGAAAGAGCTCCTCAATCACTTCCCTGGCGACTTCTTCGGCGGAGTCCGTATTGGGCGCACATGTTAGGGAGGAGAACGGTTTGGAGTGTCTTAATGTCCTCCTCCCTTTGGGCGATAATAGCATCCTTGTTAGGACCACCTTCCCCGGGCCCGGAACAAGCCCCTAACCTCGTTCCTCTGCGTAAAGTAAGGTCGGCGTGCTTCCGAACGAGGTCACGCATCTCCCACGGCTTAAGCGGCTTGGCGCCGCAGCCTCGGCCTTGGCTCTCTCAAAGAAGGACCTCCTTTTCAGCGTCCTCCCGAAGTTTCTCTCGGCCAAGACGGACGCCTCTCCGGCCTCGGCCAGCCCTCTTAGCCTCCTTGTTCGCCGCGTCGAGTTCCGGCCTTAGCGCTCGAGCGTGGGGCGGCTTTGGCCATGGTCTTCTCTTGCTCCATAATGTGGGAGCCGGCTAGTTGAGTCCATTTCGCGGCCTCTTGCCTATTCTCATCCCCTCCGCCACCTGCTAGCTCCGGGGGAAACCTTCCGGAGCGGGAATCGACGGTGACATTTCTATCACCCGCCTTCTCAGGCTGCTTCTCCAATTGCCGCATAAAGTGAGAACGGCCCGCTGACTGCAGTTGATCTAAAAAAATCAATTAAGACATCCGTGTCGGTATACATGGACGTATCGGAGACCCCTGCCATCGTGAACGCCTAATGGCAGAGCTAAGTACGAGCCGGGATATCTGTGTACCATGCTTGACCTTCTTGCTCCGGAGGACGCATCTCCTCGCCGGCGAGGGGCGTGATAGCGACGAAGTATCAGCAGGGGTGGGCTCTTTCCTTTTACGGATAAGGGGAGATCCTCGCATCGGAGTCCCCCATCGGTAATGTCAACGATCTCCACCGTCTCTTCGGATCGAAGGGATGGAAGGTGGAACGGATGTCGACGCCATCGCCGCCGAAGATTTTGTTTTCGGCGTTAAGATGTTACTGAAGACCCTCGCTTCGGGCGCCTCCACATTCAGGCCTTTGGTGGCGATCCCATCGATCGTTCGGCGGCGTCGCCCTGCGATCACGGGCGAGCCTTAGGGTGCAAATCGACAGCGGTCTTATCCTTATGCGGCCCTATCCTCCAAGGATATCCTCGGCAGTCCGGTCCAAAGTGGTTACGCAAAGGAAGCAAAGCAAGAGTTAAGTAAAGTAAATCGAAATTCAAGAAAGCAAACATTGAGAGCGAGAGATGGGCCTCGCATGTGAGCCCCGCTCACCTGCGCTAGGCTGCATGAGGTATGACAGGCGACATGGCCGTGCGACTCATCTCGAAGGATGATCCTGCGATGGGGGATCCATCTTTTCGACACCCCACTCTTGTCCGTCTCAAAGAGCCTCATCGCATGCCTCTCATCTCGTTAAGAGGGACTCGCCGGCGTCCATCTTAAGCTTTTTTCCAGCTTGACCCATCCTTTGCCCACTTTCCTTTTTCGTCTGCGCCGCAAATTAACTTAGGCTTTGGAAGGCAGAGGCGTGGATAGTCATCGGCTCCTCAACGTACACCCACCGATCTTTCGGTCCTTACAAGAGAAAGTCAGTCCAACAGATGTAACGGCTCCACTTGCACGTCTACCATCCGACACGACCGGGAAATGACGACGAAGGTGGTGAAGCCGAGCGAATAAATTAACCGTTGGAACCTCCCCGCCCGAAGAGAGCGAGCCAGACAAAAGCGACTATGGTCCTAATAGCCAGCAGGTGCAGTTGGGCCATCGACAGCGTTCATGGCTCTAATGATACCGTGCGCGTAATCATTGGCGAAATCGGAGCGCGTAATCCAAAATCACCGGATGCTTATACGGTCTGGCCAGTGGAGGACAAATGATGGCCAGCCCTCCTCAGGGATAACAATTTTGTACCCCATGCCAAAGTAGAAATGGCCCTCGAAAAATGTCTGTGTTGGAACAATGGCGAACTTATGGGTCAGCACATGGTCCAGCGGACCTTACTGACCTCGTGTGATTCATAACGTCTTGCCTCCCCCATCGGATGAGCCCTTTTCGGCATCATCTTTGGCATCATCACCGTCGTCATCATCATCATCATCATCGTCCTCCCAATCTTCCAAAGCTTTTGGATCGATTTGAGGCGGAGACCTAAGCCCCCAGGATCTTATCGGGATGGCATCTAAAGATCTCCTCCTCATCAAGACGCGGCGGAGAACCCCGGCGCACCTACGGTTACTAGGACCAAGATCGCCATTGAGAAAGACATGATTCACAACTTGAAAATGAGAAAAATTAAAAATTTGATTGTTTACCTTGAAGAAAAATGCTACGCGGGAGTAATAAGCCGAAAGCTAGAGAGAGAGAAGTTTCGTCAAAGAAGGCTAGAAAGAAGAAAATTTTTAGAGAGAATGAAATTGGTGGCCAATTTCAGGGACTAACTCGCCTATTTATAGGAAAAGCCCGTGAAGAAGGACCAACGAGGCACGACCCATTAAAGCGTCGTAATCGGCAAAGCAGACACCAGGACATGCGATCGGAATGTCAATCGTTGCAATGATTGAATGTCAATCAATGTGATGACCAACCGTCTTCAACACGCCCTTCATATCTCTCACCTGTTCATCTTTCTCAACAAATTCCTAAGTATCCGTTTCTCACGACCATGATCAACCAACCCCGTAAAACTTAGCACCGGCCAGGTGTCGAAACAACCGGGCACTCTCCACCCTGGTCTCGGTTTGTCATTGCCACTTTCGCCGGATGTCCATTCACATCCATGTGGAGGGGGATATGGTGCGGCCTATGGAACCATGCATAGGAAGAAGAAGCGAGATGAAAAATTTTCACGCCGCGGAATATACGCTTTCAACATACGCTGGGCCCATACATAGACATACTATTTTGGGGCAAATTGATGGGGCATAATACACCACGACCGGTCGACATATTGAGCAAGGTCAAAGATATCCCAACAAGTCAGCGGCTAAGATAGCCCTAAGCGAGCGCCACTGTTGTCTCTTGTGCCGGGACAACTAGCCAGCCGAAAGAGAGGCACATCCTTTGAACTCATATCCAAGACCCCTCGGTGAGTGAGCCGCCGGCCTGCCATGGATCCCAGTAGGGGTAACAGTCTTTCCACCACTAGCCACTTGGCCACTACGTGACAAAAAGGTGAAAGTCTATAAATATCTCAACTCTCATTGAGGAGGATCATTTCAATTTAACTTAAGAATCGCTTATTCAATCATGGGCTAATATCTTCCTTATCTCTCACACATATACTTTGCGAAAATGCTAACAAACAACTTATCTCTAAGTTTGGGACTTAGCCCGGAGTGAGTTCGCTCGGTCGGCTTGCGCCTCGGTTTGTTCATCGTTTCAGGAGACCGAGGAGGATTCAACTAAAGACGTCGATTCTACAAGCGGGTAGTAACATTATACCGCTCGGAATTACAGGAACAAGATATATTCAATATAAATATACACGATGGGAAAGAATTCAACTTAGACTAAATGTTACAAAAAAGAATACTACTATTAACACTTTTAAGAGATGTTTAGGCTTAAATTTTAAAACAACTACTATTGAAAGTTTAATTAGGACTCCAGATAATTATTATGGGAGTGAAATATGATAACAACTAACAAGACAAGATGTTTATACCGACATAACGAAATAGAAGTATATGATAAGTAGTAGGCATAAGTCTTTGTTTCCTACACATATTTTTGTTTATGTCATTTACTTTTCTAGAGGTTGATTTTTTAAAATTTCACAATGGAATCAATTACGTTGTAAACTACTACGTATAATATTTCACGGTATACTATTTGCATAGTAAATTTTTATTATAGGTTATCTTTTATTTGCATAGTAAATTTTATTATAAAAACTCTTTGATAAAGAGTAAGTCTTATCCAAGACAATTTTCACTAATACTGATTGTAAAAGCAGAGATCTAAATACAACCCTATTAATGGAGAAAATTAAGTGGTTACTAAAAGATCATATTTTATGACGGGGGAAGTGATTATTTCATTAGAAGATAATATCATCTACTAAATTTGATTAGAGTGATAATTGTGGACATGAAATTCTCCACTCTGAAAACTTCGACAAATTCCTCACAAAATTGTAAGTTTTTTTTACATTAACAGTTAAAAAAGTGTGATGTTTTACGAAAGATTATTAGTCTATTATATAAATTCAATTTAATTGAACAAACTCCGATTTTTCAAGGGATGGTGAGCTTCCAATTTTTTATAGACTCCTTCAAGTGATATTAGGGACTTGACTCTTGCAAAACTACCTAAAATTAATTAAAAAATTAATCAAGATAATTTAAAAAATCTACCATGCTCATATCATTTTATGAGATTAACACTAGGCAAACATAATTAGTGTGTATATAATTTCATTGCCTCCATGTTTACCAATACCCTAATTAGTCTCCATGTTGACAGAAAGCAAGAATTCATGATTACTCGGAACAAGAGTTGATAGATAGAGAACAGTAGACTTGCTGTTGGATAACTTATCTATAAAAGTAAGTATGAAAGATCTAGGTATGGAAGGGGAGGAAAAGGGGTTTATGATAAGCGTTGTTAACTTTGCTATTAATATTGTGAGTGAATTTTTTATCTTTTAATTTAATTTTATTTATTTTAATAGTGAGAGTAGGAAGTACCATACACCTTGGTGTATGATATAAGGAGTGGAAATTAATATGCGTAGCTAATAAATTAAAAGTCAAACCTATCTTGAATCGAAAACCATAACCTTTGTTATATACACTCGATACAAAGCTTTCTTAGGAATAATTAACGCACATTTTTTCTTTGCCTCTAAGTTATATATGGAATAATCAATATAGCATATATTTTGTTTAAGAAATTACTGATAATCTTATTACACATTGAGTTTGCTTTCTTTTACCACCACGGCGATTTTATGCCTTCTTATATTCTTAATACATGATTATTTGACACTTTATGCGTTGATTTTTGACTTTAATTTGCTTTTAATTTCTAATAGCCAAGTCTTTTTATGCGTCTGGTGATCTCTGTGATTACATTAAAGGAAAAAAGCGAGGGCAAGTTCTGGCTATTCAAGCGGTTGTTACCCGATACACTAAACGTGATTTTCTCACGGCCCTTCTAGAAAATGAAATAGCACTCGAAAAATAATGAGGCTCATTAATATATTTATGTATGATTTAGAGTTTTTACCATAGCCAGGATGAGTGTTAAAAAATTAAGTCTAGATTTATTATCGTCTTAGTATTATCGACTACATTTCATATTCAAGTTATACCAAAAATTTAATTTAATTTTTATGAACAACTTGACAATTGTACACTTTTAAATTATTTCCAGATTCTAAGTAATGATGAAACCGATGTGTAAGGTTTAGTGGTCTACCAATTTGAATAAAATGGTTTACGTTTATAGAAATAAATGATATTAATACTTGCAAATTATGCGGGTTGCTCTTTTTAAACATGTAAATATTAATGAAGTTAGTTATAAAAATTGTATATATTAAGTGATGTTATTCACTTTGTTAGGTAAAGTCTTAAGTTCTTTCGCAAGTAACACTCAATTCATATATATTTATCGACATTTGTCTAAAAACACACAATTTAAATAGTTATTTCATTTCTCCTTTTATCTCTTTTCATCTACGAGCATATTCTTATCACATAAAGAAAAATATAAAAGGCAAAGATTAGTAGAGTTTCAACCGCTCATCAAAATTGGTCTCGTTAGTAAATTTGATCCATTTTTAGGGTCAATTTTATACCCACTCCAATTCATACGATTAGTGTACCTTACATTTTGAGACAATCCAAATGGAATGTAACATTCCTTATTTGGTAAGAAAATTGACTTATTTATCCAATATTTTTTTAGACAATTCAAACCAATAGCAACATTTCTTTACATTCTCTTTCATAATTTACCTATTTCACCCTTTACTTTTTCTTCCACCTAAAAACTTGTGTAAAAGATAATGTTTTCAATCAATTGGCTTGAAAGGAGTATGAGTTATATCACTGAGTATCATTTAAAAAGAATACTTATTTAAAATTTAAATAACGTAGTTTTAGTTTTTGTACTTCTTTCAGTATAATTGATGTAAGAAATGAATATGACTATACTATTTTTAAAAAATTGTGAAAACACTAATGTTATACGGATGATAGGCACCATTTACACATTATAAACAATTAAATAATTGGCCAATTAGGCCAAATATGTTTTAGCTCGACTTATCAAAATATGACCCGAACAAAAATGTCTTGGGTCGTCATTATTTTCGCGGATTGAGAATTGAAAATCTTGACGTAACCCGTTTCACCCAAATGCGAAATGACATGTTCATTTATGGTAGAAACACGACCCGTCCCTCTAACGATTGGGTTAAAGATAAGTTTATTATTAGATATTGGTTCGTCTGTTTTGTTACTCGTCGTCAAAAGTTACCTAGACCAAAACAATATTTATAACGTCACAAACTACTCTACTATTAGTAAAGAGGTAAGTAAAGGTCGGATCCCAGGGACGGGTATTGATGTAGGATTTTCGATTGCAAATGGTGGTGTCTAAGGGTGTCACAATTTGGGTTGAGATAAGAGATGACTAAACTAAATAACAATGTAAATAAACAAGCAAGATGATTAAAATGAGATGTAAACGATTGATTAAAAGCACTAGGGTGTCATGGGTTCACAGGGGATACATGGGAATTGATCATACAAACATATTCTCAAATTATAAGCAAGCAATTATTGTTGTGATAGGATCGAGTTGGTTTATATCTTACAATCCTAGGAAGGTTTGGGTCCCGGAGCCAAATCGATTAGATTGTACAACACCTACAAGTCGACTTAATCCTCCCTATCCAACTATATGCATGGTCTAATGAGACTCGAGTTGGTTTATGTCTTACAAGTCTCATTGAAAAGGTAAGTGATGGGTAAAAATGCAAGGATTCATAGGCTCGCATTTCATCAAACATAACATGTACATAAGTTGAGATCACAACAAGCAAGCAAATAAATTATGTGAACATATTAGATTAAGCATGGATCATCCCCCATGTTGGTTTCCCTTAATTACCCATTAACCCTAGTTAAGATGACTACTCACTCATTATCAAGTTTAACATGCTAACAAGGTTGTCAATCATACTAGCAAGACAAAACATGATGAATAAATGAAGATGATTAACAATAATTAAAAAGGGATTAAGAGAATTATACCTAATGATGATTCCAAAATAATAAGCAAAGAATAATAGAAGTACTTGATGATTGATGGAAGGTTGCCAAATCCTCCAAATAAACCCCAAATAATCTTCAATTACCCAAAATAAATGATGAACAATAGAGAAATTAAGGAAATGAGATTTGTATTAATGATTAATTAAGAGTTGATTACAAGATTAAGATGAGATTAGAATAACATAAAAAGAGTATAAGAAGGATATCCTAATCTAATTAGTACAATGGGGTATTTATACTAAGGATCAGGTACATAAATTAGGGTTACTAAGGGCTTAAATGACGATTAAGACGAGTATGAGTCACATCAGATATGAATATTTATATACTTTGTATTAAATAATAATTAAAATTGTTAGTTTTAATATTTTAAATTATAACCACCATTAAAAATATCAATTATACTCTCACCTAGCCTACATGACTTATTTAGCCCGTCCTATATGATATTTTAAATGCTGATTTTTTTTATTTATTTAAAAAAAAAGAGTAGATAATATGATTTAAAGAGGAATATGAATAATTGTTGTTTCACAAAACTTGAAAAACGGGTCTCTCAATAACTTATTGAAAGACCCGTCTCCCAAATTTTAGTGTTGTTGTTTACCATACCTAATTGTTGTTTACCATACCTAATTAAGTAATTATGCATCACTTTGGACTAATTATCTGTTTTTTCTTATCTACCCACATGGGTATTATTTGATCCGTCGACGAATATGTCCATCAGACGTCAGTCACAAGAGAGACTTGTTGATACTCGAGACATGTAATAGTTGGGTTTCTAAATTATATTTGGCCCATAATATAGCTTTTATGGGACTTGGGTTTTATGTTTACGGAGCCATAAACCCATAGCCATAGTTCAGAAGGAAATTACAATTGGCCCAAAATACCACAACTACCATCACTCTCATAAACCCTCACCTCATCACTACTATACTCAATCCCTCTTCTAAACCATTGTCTATTGCAACTCATGGTTCATCTTAACAAATATACAATCATACTCATTATTTATTGCAACTCTCCATCCCTCTCTCATTCTTTATTCTAAACCAAGATAAAATTATATTTATTCTAAACCATTGTTACAGAGAAGTGAGTCTTTTTGTATCTCTATTTTTTATGATTCACTCTTTTTTTTCGTATTCTTTAATTTATATACGTTTTAAAATTGTTTTGAATCTTATTTTATCCATTATATATGTGAATATTGTTCTTAAAATCTTCAAGTTTGTAGTTCTAGTGAATAATTGATTGATGGTGTCAAATATTTTTCTTTTTGTTTTCCATTTTTAGTTCGTTCATTTTTTTTAATTTTATAAATCAATTTTCTTTTTTTAATGTTATTAAAAGTTGTAGCTATTAATAGTATCCTTTGTTAATATTTTTATATATGACATATTGTTTAATGGGTATGTTATAAAAAAATATACTCCAAATATTAGGTCAAGCGTCATTTATCTGGGATTATTATAAAATTACGGAGTATAAATATAAATGATGATTGATATTGATCATATTTAAGATATTTATTATTGGAAATTATTTACGGATAATCGGACAATAGTTATGAAATAAAATTGGGATAAATTTTATTATTTGAAGTAATTGCTGTAATTTATAATAATGTGAATTTGTATTTGAGTATTTATTCAAGCTGATGTAATTTGTAATTCAACATTGAGATTTTCAAAGAAAGCAAGTACAAAGTATGCAATTAATTCGCTTAAAGAACGTGGTTCCATAAATTCAGCGAGGAAAATTGGATCTTTGAAAAGTTTACTTTCAACCACAGGCAGACACATTAGCACTGTGATTGTTCTTTTAATAAATAGGATTTTTATTTTTTTTGTGATGTAGTCTTAAATAAAATTGGATAAAATGGATTTGTTAACCTAAATATTAATGTAGCTATATATTGCTCGCTAATACTCGATTTAATTTTCTATTTGACATGATAATTACAAGCTTGAGCGTGAATGAGCACGGAACAAGTATATTTTGTTTTCTTAAACAAGAGGAAAATAGCTTATACAAACAACTTACAACAAATAACTTTAAAATAAATTAACTTCAAAAAGATAAATTACTAATTCCATTAACAGTAAGTCTTTAAGACAGTCTCCATCTTAAATCTTAAAATTGATCAAATACTACCATATGGCGGTGTTAATAGAGATGAAACTTTCGGGTTTACCTCCGTCTTAAACAAGAAATTGTCTTCCATTAATTACATCAAAGAAAGTGTAATAAGTAATTTCATTTTTCAACGTTGTTTTTGCATAAGACTATTTTTCCCCTTAATTCCGGAATAGGTTTATATACAATAATTTCAAACTAATATTAGAAAACTTTAAATGAGAGATTACTATTACGTAGTGCATGATAGAATTGCAATTAGATGATCTAAAGATTGATCTCATACATAGGTAGAACACCACACAAACAAAGTAGAATATAGTTTCGTTTGTGAATACATTTTTTTAGTTATTGCATCATGTTACACGGCAGACTACAAATAGGGTCGTGCATCGCACGGGCATTAAATCTAGTATATATATAAAAGAGGCTTTTTTTAGGCATTATGAGAGTCTCCAAGTTTTTTAAAACTCTAAAATAAAAATTAAAACTCTAAAATAAAAAATTATTAGAAATAATATTCTTATTTTAAATCTATTATTGTTTAGATAATTAAAAAAACTTGTTAGAGTCCTATGTTATTTATGAGATAGTTTTTAAGATAAACTATTAAAATATGTGTCGGAAGTCCGAACCAACCAAAACTCTAATTCCTCTTCAGTCTTCAACGCCCTACATCTGTTAAAATTATCTACAACTATTAAATACAAATATATACATTCATTGATACAACTATAAAACATAGCCTGCCATCACATCTTTTGTCGTGCTCTTTTCTTAGCATTTTATTTATGTTTGAACGTATTTTTTTACCTATGTAATTGACTAATTTGAGTTTTCTATTTTCTATTTATTTGTTTTAATTTATTTTTGATTAATATGTGTCATGTTTCTCAATTTGATTAACCTTTATCTTCATTCTTATGACAGATTACAAGCATATAATCTACGCATGATTCCATAATTATGAGTATGTTCACAAATTTTAATTGTTAAGGTGATGCCACTTTCATGAAGGAAAATTCATACAAAGTATTAATTAGGATTTTTCATATTATGTTATCTTGAATTTTCATCATGAGGTTCTTAGACCTATTTTTGCTATACATATTGTATTCATTTTATTCTTATGAGCTTTTCATAAATTCATTATGTTGGCAAGTATGGCTATGAAACCATCTTAACAGGTACTCAACTTCGTCATGGAGAATAATTCAAGACGCTAACACTGGCAATGTTAGCAGTAAACCAGCACCTATGACGACATTCTTTTCTTTCTTTGTTGCTATAATCATGTTTTTCCTTCCGTGTTAATTTGAGGTGGATTTACCGTTTACAAGAGTACAACGAGAAGGAACAACAACAAAAACATAATTCTTGGATCATTAGATCCAATCCTGGTGCTTCATTCAATTAATGTTCAACTTTTATTTCATTATTAAGACAAATGTATTAAATTAGACATTAAGGCCATATTCTTTTCGGCTGAATTGAATTGAATGGAGATGAACTGAGTTGTATTGAATGGACCTGAATAGGACTGAAATATGAGTTAATTTGAATAGAATAGAGCCTAGCTGAGTTGAGTTGAAATGAATGGAACTGAGTTGAGCTGAACTAAATAGAGCTGAACTGACAACCTAAACAACTTTCATTATGAACAATTATATATTAAGTTTAATAAGTGGCGGGTCATCAATTTAATCGAGCCGAGTCAATTTTAGGTCGGGTTGGGTTATTTCGGGTTCTGACTTTTCCGGCTCAATTATTAGCGAGTTATTTATGGATAGTAATCAATGTACAACAATAAATATTCGGGTCAGGTTATATTACATCGGGTCATTTCGAGTTCGTGCGAGCTCGGATTTTGAGTTCGGGTGTCGGGTTGGGTTATTTAGGTTGGGTCATTCGGCTCAGGTCAATTTTGTCAAATATAGGTTGATCTATATCGGGTTCTTTAATTTGAAAAGTGATAGTGACAATGGTAGGACGAAGAAAGACAAGAGGAATGTCTTCTTTTAATTTCCCGCATTAGCAAGAACCCCGTGATAAAAAGCGACGACAAAAATGTTCAAAGGAGGAATATAACAATAATTTCGTCGTTGTGCATCTCACATAGTCATTTTTGTTTGATAATTACCACTAGTTACTTGTACTTTTGATTAAGTGTAATTTTATATCTATAAATAATATAAAAAGACAATCTAAAGCACCAAAACTCACCATTCTCCTTTTTAATACAGATTTAGCAAGTCACATCATCACCTTCTTTTTTAAAATTAAAAAATAAAAAATAAAAAGAATTTGGAACATTAAATATAAATGTGTGAGCATAACAAACATTAAACTTTGTCTTTTCATTTTATGAGTAAATTAACTAGTTTTGGAGCCCGTGAAAATCATGGGATCGTTAATAATTTATTGTTTTAATCAGCTTAAAGATTATGGACTATGAATGTTTATTTTCCAACAAATATTTAGGCGTTATTTTAAGTTCTCTTTATTGATTGAATGAATTAGAGTGTTTAGACCGACAAAATAAAATCTCAAAGGTGTTTAAGGTAGACAAGTAGAGATATTGTGATAACACAAGAGATGATAATCGTAGATAAAAATATGACAATGTGTATAGGTAGTATAAATGAGGAGGGAAGCCAAAAATTCATCATTTAAGAAAAAAGTGATATGCTAAAATAGTAGAATGTATTAATTATTAATAGGTATAAAGATGAGAGGAAACTAAAAAGTTTATTACATTTACATTCTTTTGTCACATTCAAAATTTTCATTTTAGGTACTATTTAATTAAATTGTATAGATTTATTTATAGATGGGTGAATGAAATCAATGTCATGTAACTATAAATTGATAATCCACGTCACATTAAAATTTCCATGTTACATTTAATTAAATTTGTCATTTTAAGTACCCCTATAATTAGATTGTATAGATTATAGATGGGGTTTTAGGGCCGCCGCATGAAACTTCATAGTGAAAAGAGTTGCATATTCAACTAATAAAAAGTTGCTTAAGGTAATATTTTTAAATTATGTGAGTATGTATCATCCTCCTGCAATTTGAAAACACAAAAATAATAAAAAATAAGATTCTAATTAATTCAATATACAATAAAGAAAAAAAGTAAAAAAATATTCTAGTTATCTATGTAAACTTTACATACCAATTTTTGGAATAAAATGGAAATTTTGATTGTTATATAAAGGTGAGGGAAAAGCAAAAAGATCATCATTAAATAAAAGTAATAAAGTTAAATAAATAGGGTAAATTGATGACTAAAGTTATGAGAGGGAGATAAAAAGTTTGAATCAATTTTTTTTAATTTATTTTGTATGTTTTAGACTTTATATTTTTTTAAAATGACACATGGCTTAGTGAGATGACTTAGTGAAATATTTAATCTTGCTTTTTTATAATATTGTACTTTACATACCAATTTTTTGAATAACATGGAAATTATGATTATTGTTATATAATGGTGAGGGAAAAGCAAAAAGATCATCATTAAGAAGATAATAAAGTTAAATAAATAAGGTAAATTGATAACCAAAGTTATGGGAGAGAGTTGAAAGGTTTGCATCAATTTTTTTTTTTTTTTTTTTTTTTTTGTGTGTGTGTGTGTGTTTGCAACTTATATTTTTTAATTTTTTTAAAAAATTTATGAATGAGGTGAAATATAAGGTTTGTTTGTCATGTTGAATTCAAAGTTGGTAAGAATAGAAACTATACATATATGAAATTAAAGGGTTAAACAAATAAAACAATAGGCGAAAGTAGTAACTTACAACATAACAATAAAGCGTTCACATCAAAGAAGATCATGACATTGAATCCTATAAAACACAACAAAATAAAGAGGTTAGACTTAATTTACTAATAGAAATGTTAAAAAAAACCATAAAAAAAAATCAATACCAAGATATACACAAAAGATATGTAATTTCACTTAAAGAAATATATATATATATATATATATATATATATATATATATATATATATATATATATATATATATATATATATATATATATATATATATAAAATGCTATAACATTCATTAAGATTAAGAATTTAAGAGTAAGATGAAAGGTTGAAATTAGGTTACGAACTTACAATGAATGAGAGAAGAGGAAAGACAAAAGTGGAGTAAATGCATAATAAAACATCTTGAATGTGTTATTATTATTATTATTATTATTAGAACTTAATTAGACATGAAATATTATAGCATATTAGGAGATTTTTGAGAGTTGTCATATGACAATTAAATATTACTCAAGTTAGTCTTTTAATGGTATTTTATAGATGATTTAGCTAGTCATTTAACTATGTTGTATAGATAGAAATATATTTCAACGCGGACATCGGCAATCCAAAGGCATTTTGCCAAAAAAATTGGGGAAGATGATATTTTGAAAATTGTATATGTAGTTGATTCATATGTGGGTGGAGTAAAAGAACAGAGGATTACTAATCCATTTTTTTTTTTTTTTTTTTTTTTTTTTTTTAAAGAAGGAAAAAAGAGTGGATTAAAAAATAATTTATTGCTAGGTGGCTTTTAGTCGATGTCTACGTGACATTTATAATCTTAGGTGGCTTTTAATCGATGTCTACGTGACATTTAATAGGTGTTTCAAGTAACCTTTTAATAAAATTTTATAGATTAGAGTGACACGCTAATTAAGATGTGGCATTGCAAATGCATACGTGGCTTTTCCTTATCATACGTGGCATTGTATGCGTGGTCTTTTGAGGCTAGCTTTTTAATAAGATTTTATAGATTAACAACAATAAAACATAAAAGTAAATGATGGAATTTTAATGTTGAGATTTTATTTTATTTTTATCAAAAATTGAGTTTTAAACTATTTTATTGGTTTTTACGTTGGGGGTAATAAATTAAAAATATAATACAAAAGTACAAGTATGTTTAGTAAATGTGAATATTTATCCTCGTATTCTCAAGTTTATATAATGATAGTGTTAAAGTTGTGAGACTAGAATTGTCAATACAATCACGTACTTTTGTATTATACTTTGTAAAAAAAAAACGACCTACAAAAGTATTGACATTGGCTATACCACTGATAGAGTTAATTTTGTACCACTATTTTAATTTTCAAATAAATAGTTCTATGCCACCTCTATACAATATTATAAAAATGCAAGACTAAACATTTTACTAAGCCATGTGCCATAAAAAAAAAGTCATTTTCGATTGTCATATGTCACATGCTTATAAGTAAAGAATTTAAAAAAAAAAAAAATAATATAAGTCGCAACACGCACAATAAAAATAAAATAAAAAAATGATGCAAACCTTTTATCTCCCTCTCATAACTTTGGTTATCAATTTACCTATTTATTTAACTTTATTACCTTTATATAATGATCACCTTTTTGTTTTTCTCTCACCATTATATAACAATCGTAATTCTATTTTAGTCAAAAAATTGGTATGCAAAATATACATAGATAAGTAAATTATTTTTTAACTTTTTTTTCTTTATTATAAATTGTATTAATTAAAATCTTATTCATTAGTTTCGTATTTTCAAATTGCAGGAGGATGATATATACTCACATATCAATAACACTGCATGAAATTTGTATTATGGGTATGAATCTTCTTTACATATTTTTGTTTGGTTTAAATGACTTTTTCATTTTTGTCGCCTTTTCTTTTTTTCTATGTTGGTGTACATGCAATATTGTAGATACCCAGTATCTGCTGAGACTCCAACAAACACTCGATGATTATCGGACTACAACATGTTTTGGGATCGCAGCGTTTGATCGACAGTTTGTGTACAACTTTACGTCGGAAAATTTAAAACGATTTCGAAAACAAAACATTTCAAAACATTTCAAAAATACATGGAGTGTTTAATGCACGACGACGGGGTCGCAACGACACTAACTAGAGTCAAAACCGACACCGGACCAAAAACCGACTCAAAAATTCAAATCCCGACTTCAACAACGAGTCAAATCGAGTCAAACACAAAAACCAAAATATCTCAAACCTTCTATGCAAAGTTTTCCCGGATTCATGTTGGTCAAGTACCAAACATGTGACTACAAAACCTAGGATAGAACAAATCATGATTGGGTTTGTTGTGATAGTGACAACACAACTCGAAGTGCCGCGACGTGGCTCGCGCCTCTTTGAGCAGCCCAGGTGGCCACGTCGCTCAAAACTCACACAACCACTCATTCTCCTATAAATACCCCTCAAATGCCACCCATTTGAGACTTACGCGAGTGTCTGCCCCCTCTTTTCTCCCTTAAAATTCTCGACTCGACTTCTAAAGTCACAATCCGACGCGTATTTACGACCTACCGATCGTAAACACGAGCCTTACACATTTTTTGGCACCGTCATCGTGCATTAAATCACTTGACCGACCATTCCGACCACTACACCATCACTAAACTTTTAAAACACTCTTTTTACTTACCAAAACGATTTTAAACCGAGTTTTCTCCGATCAAACAAGTTGTTACACTTACGTCGGTCACTCACCATAACCAAACATGTAAGTATGAGGGTGTAAAAATCCTCTTTTATTATGTTTTCATTTGTTTCATGACTTTAACATGCTAAAACATGCATAACATGAACCAAAACATGGGATAAATGAGCCAAAACTGATTTTTGGTCTGAGGCAGAAGCCCCTTAGGTCGCCAAATGGCTCGCGCCTAAATGGGGTGCTCGGACAGGAGATCAACCGTGTTTGTTCTCGTCATTTCCCTCAACCCATTTTTCATATTTGTAATCGGTTTTTACCATTTCAAGTATTTTCGAAACCTTTTGTTTCATTTCACATGTTTTAACCATAAAACATTTTTCACCCTTGGTTCTTCATACCATGACGGTTAAATCCGTGTTTCGGTGATAATATTTGGTTAATGACAATTAAAAGGTATTTTAAAGCCTTTTATTTAATTTCTTCACATTTTCAAACAAACATATTAGTCACCAACACAAAATCATCCTTGGTTCTACATACCATGACGGATTTTAACCCGGGTACGATGACGAGTATCGACTAATTACATTCAAAATGGACTTAAAACAATTAGTCCATAATCATTTTCAAAACTATTCATGTCAAGTTTGTCAAACCGAACCCGACACCGAACATTATCAAATAATGATGATTATTCGAGTCTAGTTCTTCAAATCGACAAATGCGGTCCAAACGACCCTTTCAAAACCAAACCGGGTTCAAATACCCATTTTTAACACGTTTTATAACGTTTTCTAAACAGTCAGAACACGGCATACAACCGTTGGCTAACCCGCGCCTCAAGCAGGCCTTTTCTTTTTCATTTTCAAAACCAGAGGGAGGCCCCTTACACCGCCGGCTGGCTCGCGCCTCTTATAGCCGTCTGGTACATGGCCTGTTCCCTTCCAGCATCAGTCTAGGACGATCCCGACTCCGGTTAACCCGGATATAGGAAGGATCATATGACTATTCGATTATTCAAAACCATATTTGCAAAATGCCTTACTAAGACAAATGGATCATGTTATGCACCCTAAACCTAATACGGTAAATGGATGTTTAATTTCCGTCTTGCATGCAAATCAACCATTAATCCAACTCGACATCTTATACTTGAAATTTGGATTAAATCAACCGACTTAGAAAGCTCTCACATGTTAGGTTTAAATTATTGGATGCGCATTCATGCATTTAAACCGTTTTATCAATTTTTGCATTCAACCAACCAAGATCGATCAGTAGAGGCCGCTAAACGCGGGCGGGATTGGGTGTCTGATTAAAGGGCTTCCCAATACGTACCTTCACCTCTTACTCAGAAACTTTGGATAGTGGACGACCTTATCCAGGGCGTACGAGAGTCATTCTAGAGATATGATGCTAAAGAGGGACGATTTCCTTATCTTTAGTACCTATGTCAAACGCTGCTTTGTGCTTCGATTTGACCGGGGTATAAAGTGGAATTCGAACGGGTTCCAGGCATCCCACAAATGCTTGGTGGCGACTCCGAACATCTCTAATCGTTTCGAGACCCTTACGGAGACGAAACCGACCGATCTAAAATGATCCGGTCGAAGGCATTTTTACGCCGCCGAGCGTGGCTTTCAAAAGACCGCTATACGTCCACAGATTGGCTAGGCGTGTAGGTGGGCCATGTCCACAGATTGGCGACTCCGCTGGGGATTGCTAGGACACTTACGTCTTTGTGATCCCTGGATGGTGAGACTCGAACGAGGTCTTGGTTGGAATGCATTAATTGATATTACGGTCACGGTCGGGTTCCTTGTCCGGGCCCACAACCTAACCCTTTTCGACCAATTGGCTCGTCTCGTCGGCGTGAGTTTTCTCATCCCCGCGTTTCGAATCTCGATTGAGTCAAGCATACCATTGACGTCACACATTTCTGTTTCGTCAAAGAGCTTTCATCACTTTCGAGCACGAGGCTAGGGCACCCTCCTTACACATTTTGTTTGGATTGGTATCTCTCTCGCAAATCGGGGTTTGATTGCTTGGTGTGTAACCCACCCTTCTAATCCAAAACCCGTGTCAGGATGATGCATAATATAATGAACTGTGAGTGCTTATGTGCTATCTGATCATAAGTCCTTCCGTGTCATTTTCAAACTTTCAAAAACACCCTTTTCGCGCCGTTATAATGGTCATTTCAAACCTCGGTCTTTCGCCGACCGTTGCACGCCTTTCTAGGCCGTCGTAATGACGATTTTCAAACCCGGTTTTGTATAACCATTTCAACACGCCTTTATAAGCCGTGGTAATGACGATTTTCAAACCCGGTTTTGTATAACCATTTCAACACGCCTTTCTAGGCCGTCGTAATGACGGTTTTCAAACCCGATTTTGTATAACCATTTCAACACGCCTTTATAGGCCGTCGTAATGACGATTTTCAAACCCGGTTTTGTATAACCATTTCAACACGCCTTTCTAGGCCGTCGTAATGACGATTTTCAAACCCGGTTTTGTATAGCCATTTCAACACGCCTTTCTAGGCCGTCGTAATGACGATTTTCAAACTTGGTTTTGTATAACCATTTCAACACGCCTTTCTAGGCCGTCGTAATGACAATATTCAAACCCGGTTTTGTATAACCATTTCAACACGCCTTTCTAGGCCGTCATAATGACGATTTTCAAACCCGGTTTTGTATAACCATTTCAAATCACCTTTTTACGCCGTTATAATCGCCGCGTCTAGACACAGATTTTAACCCGTTTCGCGCCGACAATGGCTCCCTTTCAAAACCCGATAAAAGCACACACCCTTTTTTCGAGACACTTTCGAGATCCCGAGGACCATGCACCGTCCCCGAGACCTTTTCAAACATTTCAAACCCGATTTTCAAAACATACAATTTTGAATTTCAAAACCGTCTTGGGAAGCAACACACTGTTTTCCGAGCCGACTCAAGCTCAAACCGTCTTTTGCAAATAAACTTAAGACAACCCTTTCAACTGATTGACTTGCGGAGATTTCTATCTTCGAAAGCCGCCCATTAAAGCGACAAATGAATCTTTTTGAAAATTTATATTTTCGAAAACTTCAGTCCACCATTCCAATTCCACCGCGTGTCTATCGAGTTAAATCAAATGTACTTATGGGTCTTTACTTATGAGTCGTCTCACCACGAGACCCGTCCAATGACGTCGCGCCGTCATGATTGGACTCGTGTCAAAGGTTCGGTCAAACACCGTCACGTCACAAATCGAGTCAACACTGAGGGACCACACACGGTCACCCCGTCTTATTGAGTCAATCTTTTTCTCGTCCTCTATGTTGTCTGCGTTCAGTCTTGGAACCGTGTCGGATTGAGTTGTAATGTGAGCCGTTTTTCTGCCTCAGAGCCATGGCCCCGTCTTCAACTTCGTCTGTCAACCACAACAACAATGATAACAACAAAGATGTCACAACTGATCAGCTAGCCAGCCTGCTTACCGCTCTTACGGTCACCCTGGATCGCGTCGAGACCCGTATCGACGCCCTCGAGAACAAGGAAATTGGGGAACATAATACCCCACCTCGATCGAAGGCGAGAAGAGGTGAAACTCTTGGAAGAACAACTCCTAGCCCGGGGTAACAACATCCACCTTGAAAATAACCGAAGGTTCGAACCTGTTGGGGACCAGTTACCTGACAACTTCACCCTGACTGATGTGCCTAAGTTCAAGGGAGTGGAGGACCCACTCAACCACATCCGTGCTTTCAAAGACTACATGGAATGAGATCGCAGTTGAGCTTTTTACCAGAATCTTCCCATCCTCTTTGGAGCCGATTCCTCGCCAATGGTACTACTCCTTGGACCCGAAAAACCTTACCACTTGGGATGAGATCGCAGTTGAGTTTGCCAAACAGTATGCCGACAACGTCGAAATCCAGGCCAACACCCGTACTCTCGAGGTGTTAACCCAAAACGACAAGGAAGGATTCACTGAGTTCCTAACCCGTTGGAGGAGGGTGAGTACTGAGTTGGTCAGTAAGCCGAGTGAATCAACTCTGGTGGAAAAATTTGTCAACAACCTCCGCCCGGTTTATGCCAACCTACTGAGGTATCAAAATATCAAAACTTTTCAAGATCCGCAGATTATGGGGACACGTATTGAGGACGACCTCCAAAAGGGTGTCTTAGCAAAGACCACTGGCAGGGGTTATCAAGGATCCACCTCAACCGGATCTCGCCCTTACGGTCAGACAAACAAGATTGATGAGGTTAACCTCGTCGAACCATCTGCTAAGAAAACTGAACGCCCCCAGAGAGTGTTCACCAACATAGGGTCGACTTATGCAAGTGCCTTGAAAAGGCTCATGGACCAGGGAAAGCTAAAACCGATCGGACCCACCCCGGACCCGGCCGACTCCAAGAAATCCCGATTTTGGTACCCCAACGCCTACTGCCAGTATCATCGAGGGAAAGGGCATGATACCGAAAATTGTTTCAAAATCAAGCACCTCATTCAAGACATGATTGAGAAGGGAGATTTGCGTATACCCCCACCAACTAAGCCGAACAAGAAGACGAATCCCCTGGGAATTCACGCCATCTCTGACGATGAGCAGACCCTAGACTACTCTCATCTCATCTCGCCAATTGACGACGAGGTGAACGTTCTGGAAAAAGATCCTTCAGACGGAGTGTTCGTGTTCAGTGCTGCCACCATGCTCACTATGTTTCAGCAAGTCGAAGAGGCCATAGCCAGCCTCTCTGAGAGAATCACCCGACTCGACGACGCCTACCGTCGACTCATCTTCAATCCCCCAACACCGCGTCCGAAGGAGAATTCCCCAAGCATTCAAAACTACCCACCCCAGGACGGATTGCTCCCGCGACCATTCTGGCATAGACCTCACGAGAGCTACCCTCAAAATAACTACCCTCAAAATAATTACCCTCAAAATAACTACCCCCATAAAAATCGCCCTCACAAAAATATTCCCCACAAGAACTACCCACCGAGGAATACCCCTCCAAGGTATCCTCGAGACTCTGAAATTAACGGCATATGGCGGGATGATGTTGAGGATGTATATGTCATCCCGGGGAAGGAAAAGCGGACGAAGGAAATCGGACATCTCACCTGATCCGAACGTCCCTATCAGAATCCGAGCAACCCAGCGGCCGTTCCAACAACGAATGACCAAATCGTCCCGGAAGCGGACACTCAACCAAAGGCACCCGAGAACTCAATCTTGAAACAACTCCAGAAAGCAAAAGCCGAAATCTCAATTTGGCAACTGATCGCAACGTCTTTTGAGCACCGACAGGCCTTACTGTAGGCCTTGGGGATATTAACCGTGCCCTCCACCTCTTCCCCAGAAGAAATAGTGGCACACATGACGAGGCACCCCTGATCTGAGTAACCCGGTCGTCTTCTCCGACGAGGATATCCCCCTGTTCGAAGCCAATCATAACCTGGCTCTGTACATCACCGTACAATGCCTCCAGAAAAATATATCAATGGTCCTCGTGGATGAACCTTCCGCCGTGAATGACATTCCTCTCAAAACTGCCCACAGGCTGGGTATCAAGGAATCTGATCTAATCCCAACGAATCAAGGAGTACGCGCCTACGACGGTACTCGTCGCAAGGTCGCTGGGCTAGTCACTTTAACGGTCGCAACCGGGCCACTGGAAAGGCAAACCAGTTTTCAAGTGGTCGACATCGACGCGTCCTTCAACATGCCTCTTTGAGCAGCCCATGTGGCCACGTCGCTCAAAACTCACACAACCACTCATTCTCCTATAAATACCCCTCAAATGCCACACATTTGAGACTTACGCGAGTGTCCGCCCCCTCTTTTCTCCCTTAAAATTCTCGACTCGACTTCTAAAGTCACAATCCGACGCGTATTTACGACCTACCGATCGTAAACACGAGCCTTACACATTGTTTGGTACCGTCATCGTGCATTAAATCACTTGTCCGACCATTCCGACCACTACACCATCACTAAACTTTTAAAACACTCTTTTTACTTACCAAAACGGTTTTAAACCGAGTTTTCTCTGATCAAACAAGTTGTTACACTTACGTCGGTCACTCGCCATAACCAAACATGTAAGTATGAGGGTGTACAAATCCTCTTTTATTATGTTTTCATTTGTTTCATGACTTTAACATGCTAAAACATGCATAACATGAACCAAAACATGGGATAAAGGAGCCAAAACTGATTTTTGGTCTGAGGCAGAAGCCCCTTAGGTCGCCAAATGGCTCGCGCCTAAATGGGGTGCTTAGACTAGAGATCAATGGTGTTTGTTCTCGTCATTTCCCTCAACCCATTTTTCATATTTGTAATCGGTTTTTACAATTTCAATTATTTTCAAAACCTTTTGTTTCATTTCACATGTTTTAACCATAAAACATTTTTCACCCTTGGTTCTTCATACCATGACGGTTAAATCCATATTTCGATGATAATATTTGGTTAATGACATTTAAAAGGTATTTTAAAGCCTTTTATTTCATTTCTTCACATTTTCAAACAAACATATTAGTCACCAACACAAAATCATCCTTGGTTCTACATACCATGACGGATTTTAACCCGGGTACGATGACGAGTATCGACTAATTACATTCAAAATGGACTTAAAACAATTAGTCCATAATCATTTTCAAAACTATTCATGTCAAGTTTGTCAAACCGAACCCGGCACCGAACATTATCAAATAATGATGATTATTCGAGTCTAGTTCTTCAAATCGACAAATGCGGTCCAAACGACCCTTTCAAAACCAAACCGGTTTCAAATACCCATTTTTAACACGTTTTATAACGTTTTCTAAACAGTCAGAACACGGCATACAACCGTTGGCTAACCCGCGCCTCAAGCATGCCTTTTCTTTCTCATTTTCAAAACCAGAGGGAGGCCCCTTACACCGTCGGCTGGCTCGCGCCTCTTATAGCCGTCTGGTACAGGGCCTGTTCCCTTCCAGCATCAGTCTAGGACGATCCGGACTCTGGTTAACCCAGATATAGGACGGATCATATGACTATTCGATTATTCAAAACCATATTTGCAAAATGCCTTACTAAGACAAATGGATCATGTTATGCACCCTAAACCTAATACGGTAAATGGATGTTTAATTTCCGTCTTGCATGCAAATCAACCATTAATCCAACTCGACATCTTATACTTGATATTGGATTAAATCAACTGACTTAGAAAGCTCTCACATATTAGGTTTAAATTATTGGATGCGCATTCATGCATTTAAACCGTTTTATCAATTTTTGCATTCAACCAACCAAGATCGATCAGTAGAGGCCGCTAAACGCGGGCGGGATTGGGTGTCTGATTAAAGGGCTTCCCAATACGTACCTTCACCTCTTACTCAGAAACTTTGGATAGTGGACGACCTTATCCAGGGCGTACGAGAGTCATTCTAGAGATAGGATGCTAAAGAGGGACGATTTCCTTATCTTTTGTACCTATGTCAAACGCTGCTTTGTGCTTCGATTTGACCGAGGTATAAAGTGGAATTCTAACGGGTTCCAGGCATCTCACAAATGCTTGGTGGCGACTCCGAACATCTCTAATCGTTTCGAGACCCTTACCAAGATGAAACCGACCGATCTAAAACGATCCGGTCGAAGGCATTTTTACGCCGCCGTGCGTGGCTTTCAAAAGACCGCTATACGTCCACAGATTGGCTACGCGTGTAGGTGGGCCATGTCCACAAATATCAAATGGTAATATGAATCTCAAATAAGTGGTTGACAGTTTACATTATATATATATTCTAATCATTGAAATATCAACTGCCAAAAGTTTGTAAGTTGTACTATATTGTCTTTCACTATATCATACACTTTAGTTCCATATGTAACACTTCTCTTCTATTTTAATTTTGTCTAACAGGTTACAATTCAATTTGCTTAGACAAAGTATTGAAGTATGATACAAATATACCAATTTGACATTTTAATAGTGTTATAAACAGAGTAAATATTTTGCATAACTAATGGTAAAAAAACCGATATTTATTCTCCATTTTGTGTTCCGATTTCCAATGCTTTTAGGCCTTTAAATAATTTTTCGTTTTACATCAAATATATTCTTATGTAATTCATAATAATTCTTGGATAAATATTTTTTTTAAATGATTTGTGTATATTTTCTGTTGGACCTTTAGTCCTAATTAGTTGTTTTGATAATGACAGTAATGATTTGTATGTGGACTTAATATTTTAAACATATGCGTATAATTGTGTGCTAAAGTCTTGATATAGAAAGGAACAATTACAATGACGCAAGCTTGAAGTTTGGCCCAAGGAGGTATAACTTCAAAAAGAAGCAAGCTTGAAGTTTGGACCAAGGAAGTACAACTTCAAAGACATTTGATCGTAATATTCAAGATCAAGATCAAATAACAACCACGAGACTCAAGATGAGAGACTTGTGAAGAGAGGATTCGTTTACTGAAGATTAGATAGTATAGGTCGTCATCCGGTAATGGTTTTACTTTGTTTGATTTAAAGGTTAGTGAAGTTATGACCTCATAGCCATAACTTCACTGCTAGACAAAAATGATGCGTTAATTTTTGGAAAATATATTTTTAATGTTTTATAAGAATAAGAGAGTATTTATATAATTGGAATTATTTAATTATAATTTAAGTTAGATGTATTATTGGTTTGTAACACGATATTTATGTCGTCATGCAACCTAGGGTTTCAACTAAAATTCTATCTCGATTTGTTGTGGGCTATGGAGGCCAAAATGGACCGAAGGAAGCCCTAGGGGCCGGCCGAAACCCTAGAGGCCGAGCCACTCCCAAACCCTAGCCTCCTACTTGTTCGTCAAGTCATTTAGGGTTTCACACCTTCCAGAATATTCTAAAACCCTAATTCCCTACAACTATAAATACCTCTCTTCATTCAACATTTAAAAAGGGACACACATCTACACTTTTAAGAGAAAAAATATTTAATCAAAAATTATTTGAGCTTTAATTCTTATTTTACAAATTGCTTATACAAAAGTTGCGCATCATATTTGTCAATCACTCAAAGAGAAATCATTATAGGATACTAAGTACACAAAGATATTATACTCACTCGCATAACGTGAGATTAGTATTTATCGTTGTGCTTTTCTTATTAACGTAAGAGCAACCTAGAGTATCTAGCGATACTCAATCTGAGTTATAATCATATAGTTGATTATACGAGTGGATTGATGATTTTTGTAATCCGTAGAAAGGTACTAAAAATTATTAATCGAGAATAGTGGACGTAGGTTTCGACTTGTGAAACTGAACCACTTCAAAAATCCTGTGTGTCTCTCTTTCTCTCTTTCTTTATTTTTATTATTTCGATTTTGCGCTTATTAGTAAATTAATTAGTTGATTTTAATCAATAAAATCAAATAATTAATTTTACATCATATATTTCGAAAAAGTGGGCATCGTTTTTAATACTCAATTCACCCCCCTCTTTCGTATTCGATCAATAGACTCCTCAATTGGTATCAGAGTCTCGTGCTCTTGATAGCCTAACAGCTAGAGTTTGATCTTTTTTTTTTGAGTCTATTTATCGTTTTTCCGCTGCATTTATTTTTAATCAAATGGATTCCAAACACCTTAAGTGTCCTATATTCAATGGGAAGAACTATGGTTTATGGAAGAATATGATGACCCATTTCATTAAAGGTAACGATTGGGAGTGCTGGTTGATTATCAAGAATGGTCCGAATAAGATCTTACTTGCAACCACTAATGGCACTACCGTCGAAAAGAATGAAGAGGATTATATTGAGGCGGATTATAAAAAGGCTGAGAAGAATTCATTAAAGGTAACGATTGGGAGTGCAGGTTCAAGTAAATGTAAAAGAATAATTGTTCTAAGAAAGAGCTTGTAATGAACTTAGAAAATAAGCATGAGCTTTCACTTACTCCTAAAATGCATTTCAGTTTATTTGATGATATGAGGATGACAAATTGTCAAAACGCAAGAGCAAGATGACATTAGCTTATTTCAGCTTGGCCAGGGGCCGTTTATTTCGTGCCACAAGAGCGACACGTGAGGTTACGCGAGGTGCGTTTTTGCTCCTATTCTAGGCATAATAACGTTTCAGTTGGTCGAGGTTTGTCGGGTTGGCAAATTCATTGCCATCTAAGTCTGTGATCCTAACCGCACCCCCTGGAAGTATGGACTTGACTAGAAATGGCCCGACCCAATTAGGTTTGAATTTTCCTCGTGGATCGACAGGTAAAAGAGCTCTAATTGATTTGAGGACCAAGTCTCCTTCTTTCATGTTCCTTGGCTTAACCCTTTTGTTGAAGGCTCGTTTGATACGTGCTTGATATGTTTGCACATTATGTAATGCACGTAATCTTCGTTCATCCAGGAGGATGAGTTCTTCATATCTATCCCTCTTCCAATCGGCTTCTGGGATTTGACTTTCGAGTAAAATATGCAAGGATGGTATTTGTAGCTCGACTGGTTGTACAACTTCCATGCCGTAGGTCAAATAGAAAAGGGTGGCCCCAGTGGGCGTCCTAACAGATGTACGGTATCCCAATAAAGCAAAAGGTATCTTGCTTGGCCAATCTCGATAGTTGTCAATCATTTTCTTGAGAATTGTGACAATGTTTTTGTTTGCCGCCTCTACCGCGCCTTTAGTTTGTGGTCTATATGGCGAGGAGTGGTGATGCTTGATTTTGTACTTGGCTAGCAATTGCTCAGTCTCAGCTTGGAAATGTGATCCATTGTCACCGATGATCTCATGTGAGCAAATCGACAGATGATGTTGGTTTGTATGAACTTTGCCACGTTCTTGGCTGTAAGACAGGTGTAGGAAGCCGCTTCTACCCACTTGGTGAAATAATCTATTGCCACTAGGATGAAACGGTGACCTCTGTTCCTATTTGGAGTGATCTTGCCGATGATGTCAATTCCCCAAGCAGAAAATGGCCAGGGAGATGTCATGGTGTAAAGCAATGAAGAAGGGAGATGTTGCACATTCCCGAAGATTTGGCAATTGTGGCAATGTCTTACATATTTGAAGCAATCGGATTCCATTGTGGTCCAATAATACCCCAAACGTGTGATTTTCTTTGCCATCATGGATCCACTCATGTGAGGGCCACATTCTTCATCATGGGCTTCTTCCATCACTTTCCGTGCCTGTGAATGATCAAGATAGCGTAGGATTACACCAAGAGGTGTTCTTTTGTATAACTCTCCTTGCATGAGAACGTATTGGGAAGCTAGTAAGGGTATAGCTATGGGAAATAATCTGTATACTTCCCTTAATTTAGAAGGATTATAACGATTTAACAAAGACGATCAAAGGTCATAAAATAAAATACATAAACAAAAGT
Source organism: Silene latifolia (assembly GCF_048544455.1). NCBI lineage: Eukaryota > Viridiplantae > Streptophyta > Magnoliopsida > Caryophyllales > Caryophyllaceae > Silene > Silene latifolia. Next base: position 61,581,444 of record NC_133532.1, on the reverse strand, counting down.
AAAAGATTCAGAAATAACCTTTGGTCCTAGCAAATATGGCCTAAGAACAATATCAAAATTGATATTCGCCTATTAGTTGCACCCAAGACGACCTGAGATATGCCCTTCGATTATGCTAGAATCGATCTAAAATTTTCTGTAAAATTTAGTTGTTTTTGTGTACTTGTGATGAGAGAGAGAAGGCAAGGTCAAGAAAAAGCATTAGGGTAGAAATAATTCTCTCCCTTTCTTTTTATACAGACCGAAATTTGGAGTCAATTAGGAAAGAAAAAAACCATCCTAATTTTCGCCAAACTGATTAGAAAATAAGGAGTGTATTTTCCGATTTTGGTCTTTCCAAAAATATATAATATGTGTTGAATTGTCATCTAGTGAGGATCGAACCCATGACCTCTTGGTATGTGTACCCTCACTATTACCACTATGACACATTCAGCTTGTTGATATTAAATACAACTGATTATATTTAATTACGAATTAACAGATTAATTCGTCAAAGCTAACATTATATACATTTAATTAAATATAACTTATTATATTTAATTTACGAATTGATGATTAATTCGTCTCAACTAATATTATTTAATTTTCATTAAATAATTATCTCATCAACACATTGACTAACGTTTTAGTCATATTGGGCATCAATATGATTATATTTCTATAACCACATTTCTCAAACACATCCTATAGGTGTGACCTTTAGGGACCAGTTGATCACCGCCATCTGTATGATAATAACGTCAAACTTTCTAGCAAGCCAACCGTTATTAGGTAAACGTTAATCAAGTGATTAAATATACGAAGTATACCCTTGTGAACCTGTAAGAGATTTACAAATGTTATCACACTAATTTGTGGAGGACACAAGCTCAACAAACTCCCACTTGTCCTCACAAGTGTATGTGCGATAACCGATTCTTATATCCTTTAAAATTTCTCCCACTCAATGTAAAACAATTTGCAAATCCGAATTCACAAAGGTCGTATTTTACAAGCGATCGGTATCAAGAGTGGTTTTCCCGACTAGAGAGTAATTTAAGCGATAAACGAATCATCATTCGAGCATGGCCATGCATTTCAATTACAACTCCTCGAGTGGCCCCGAGAAATAACTATACCGATAAGGGTTGGATATTTTCCTCAACTCGAATCCTGCAGATGTAAGCACAAGATGAAATGACCCGGAAAAAATCTACTTAGCCCCAAAGTTATGGTAGACCGTGAGAAAGAAACCAAAGTCACCCAAAAGCGCCTTAATCTCAAGAGACGGTGATAGTCAAAAGAATCGACTCTAGGAACACAATGGATGTCCTATCCACGACCTGGCACCGAATGTTTTTAAACATTTAGGACTCCATTACGTTGTCACAAAAAGTTGTCCTACGAGGTATCGTCATAATCTCGCATCGTGATCGATCGGTCAACCTGTTTGACTTATGGCTCGTTGAACCCACCATCAATCGACTGCACAATATAATAGCCGGAGTTATCAGCTCACATTGGCGATTACGGACCAAAACAAATATAATGTAATTCAGTTCACTTTGTGGCGTTCAATGTTGTCAGTACAATCCATATGAAAAACAAAATATTATATATAAAACGATGAAGTTATAAATAGTATATGAAAAAGATAATGTATCAAATCCATAATCAAGTACTACAACTCAGGAACACGTTTAATTCCCATGGAATTAACATGCCCTACATGCTTATCATAATTCAACGGTTCAGTAGTAGAATCTGCTACAACACATTAAGAGTGAAGACGAACCCGAACTGAGATCCGTTTGGAAGCTAGCATCTGCGCATAGCTTAGTATCTCCTCCATAAGTCAATACCCAATCCTTAGTCCTCCGTAGGCATCTGGATTCTTTTGGTACTGACTCGTCATACTCAATGCATATGCCACGTCTGGACGTGTGCATATCATGGCATACATGATCGATCCTATTGCAGATGCATAAGGAACACGACTCATGCGCCCAATACCTTCAGGCGTCGTGGGTGACTGAGACTTGCTCAACTGCATCCCAGTCGTCATAGGAAGGTTCCCCTTCTTGGAGTTGGTCATGCTGAACCTCTCAAGAACCTTATCTAGATAAGACTCCTGACTAAGTGATAACGTCCGTCGTGATCTATCTCGGTAGATACGGATTCCCAAAATACGCTGTGCCTCACCCAGATCTTTCATCTGGAAATGGTTATTTAACCATTCTTTAACCGAAGATAGGAGAGGAATGTCATTCACAATCAAGAGTATGTCATCGACATACAATATCAAGAATACAATCTTGCTCCCACTCGACTTGATATATAAGCATGGTTCTTCGACCGATCGAGTGAAACCATACTCTTTTATCACTTGGTCGAAACGATGATTCCAACTCCGAGAAGCTTACTTAAGTCCATAAATGGAACGCTTAAGCTTGCATACTTTCTTAGGATGATCAGGATCTATGAAACCTTTGAGTTGCACCATGTACAACTCTTCCTCCAAATAACCGTTTAAGAAGGCGGTTTTCACATCCATTTGCCAAATCTCATAATCATGAAATGCGGCAATCGCTAAGATTATCCGAATGGAACGTAACATGACTACAGGTGCAAAAATCTCATCATAATGCAATCCTTGCACTTGAGTGAAACCTTTTGCCACAAGTCGTGCCTTATAGATATCTGGTTGCGCGTCTACGAACGCTTTATTTTGTAAAGCCATTTGCCTTTGTAGAGGTTTTACCTTATTAGGTAAATCAACTAGATCCCATACGTTATTCTCATACATGGAGTCCATCTCGGATTGCATGGCTTCGAGCCATAGCTTTGAGTCGGAATGGGCCATAGCACCTTTATAGGTTGCGGGTTCATTACTTTCTAGAAGTAAAACGTCATTCTCCTCGACCATACCAATGTATCTCCAGGAGGATGAGAGTCTCTACCCGACCTCCTAGGTTCCTCGGGAATATTAACCGTATCATCTGTTGGAGGTACAGCTTCCTCCATCTGTTCCTCGGTTGTTGGTTTGGAATCTCCGAGCGACTCGAAGGTTCTATTACTCGACTTGTTCTCGAGAAATTATTTCTCTAAGAACTTCGCACTAGCCGCAACAAAAAACTCGATGTTCGGTAGGCGAATAGAAGTAATGACCAAATGTTCCTTTTGGATAACCTATAAAGTATGTCTTGACCGATCGCGGGCCGAGCTTATCCTCGTGTCTCCACTTGACATAAGCCTCGCAGCCCCAAACCTGAATAAAGGACAAGTTAGGTACCGTTCCCTTCCACATTTCATATAGAGTCTTGTCGACAGCTTTAGACGGACTTCGGTTAAGTATAAGAGCGGTGACAAAAAGAGCATAACCCCATAATGATTCAGGCACTCTTTGTGTGACTCATCATGGATCGAACCATATCAAGTAAGGTTCGATTTCTCTGTTCGGACACACCATTTAATTGAGGTGTTCCAGGTGGAGTTAATTGTAGAGCGATTCCACGTCTTTGGTGTTGATCAAACTCATTTGAAAGATATTCGCCACCCCGATCCGAAGGAGTGCTTTAATCTTTCTACCCGATTGGTTACGTACCCTAATTCTCGGTATTCCTTGAATTTCTCAAAGGACTCACTTTATGCTTCATTAAGTAGACATATCCGTATCTACTCAAATCGTCCGTGAAAGTGATAAAATATCTATAGCCATCTCTAGCGGTAATTGACATAGGTCCACATACGTCCGTATGTATGAGTCCTAATAGGTCACTAGCGCGTATTCCAACACCTTTGAAGGAAATTCGAGTCATCTTGTCAATGAGACATGATTCACACGTGTCATATGCAGAAAATCCGAATGAGGGAATAGTCCCATTATCGACGAGTTTCTTTACGCGTTTCTCATTTTTGTGTCCCATTCGACAATGCCATAGATAGGTTTGATCTTTGTCACCAACCTTTAATTTCTTATTATTCATGTGTAATACTTCCGTGGTTTGATCTAAGATATAAATTCCATTCATGGAAACTGCTTTGCCATAAATCATTTCATTAAAAGAGAAAATACAACTATTATCCTTTATTGAAAATGTAAAACCGTCTTTAGCAAGTACGGAAACAGAAATAATGTTCTTAGATAAACTGGGTACATAGTGTGATTATTTAAATATAACTCAAAACCACCAGGGAGTTGGATTACATATGTTTCCTTCGAGGCAGCAGCTACTCGTGCTCCATTCCCGACTCGCAGGTCCACATCACCTTTTTCGAGAGGTATGATGTTCGTTAGGCCCTGTAAATGATTACACAGATGAGAACCACAACCAGTATCTAGTACCCAAGTTCCGAAACTTGCATGGTTAATCTCAATCATATGAATATAAGATGACATACCAACAGGAACGACGCGGCTTGCCTTGATGTCATCACGGTAGACGGGACAGTTCCTCCTCCAATGTCCAGTCTTGTGACAATGGTGGCACTCTATGTCACCGCCCTTGCTCTTTGTCTTGCCCTGTGAGCCACTAGTCTCACCAGGCGCACTCTTACCGTTTCCTGGCTTCTTAAACTTTGGCTTACCTACAGCTAGGTCGCCATGAGCCTTGCCCTTGCCTTTACCTTTGTTGTAAATCGTGAGAACATCCTGCTTCATGCTCCCACTCAATTTCATATCCTTCTCGGTCTGTACGAGAAGGGAGTGTAGCTCATGAGGACTCTTTTTCAAGTCATTCATGTAGTAGTTCGCCCGAAAAGGGCAAAACCATCGTGAAGAGAATGAAGCATTCGGTCAATGACAATGCTCTCACCGATTTTACAATTCGGTGCCTCCGACTTCTCGACATTCTCGATCATGTGAAGAATGTGTGGGCTAACCGGTTGGCCCTTTCTGGAGTTTCGCATCAAAGAAGCGGCGGTATGCTCATATGTAACGATCCTCGGTGCCTTTGAGAACTCGTTAGTGAGCGTGGTGAAAATCTTGTTTGCACCTTGGGCAATGAAGCGTCTCTGCAAATTGGTTTCCATTGCAAAGATGAGTACGTTCTTTATCGCACCCGCTTCCATAACGAAGTCACTATAAGCGAATGACTCGTCGGCTCTGCATTTGGGTGCAGGTTGACCGGTATTGGCTCGATTAAATACCCGAGCTTACGTCGGCGTGATGCGACATTCCGTAGTGCCGCCTCCCAGTCCCAAAATTGGACCCATCATTCTTGAGTCGAGTGGACTGATTCATTTGGTCCATGAACATTTTTAGCCAGGAAGAACGATCTAGTGTGGCACTAGGCATTGGGATTGCGTTATTTCCAGCCATTTGTTGTAACAGTATTATCGATAATAAACGTGTTCTACACTGCGAAAGAAGAATAAAATAATAAGCATGTGCATCGTTTTTATTTTAAGTCTAATGAACTAATGTCATAACGCGAAGACTCAAAAACATTTATACAATTGACCTCCCTCAAGAATTATATAAATGACCCCAAGACTCAATTCTCTGTAAATTGATAAGCTAACCTTTTAGCTAATTCTACCGTTAGAATTCTTGGTCGATAAATTTATGTAAATTCTATCTATAGTTCATCATAATCACGCGAAACTCTTCGGACTATGATGTTGAGGTAAACTAAGTCAACACAACTACTTACCCAACGTAGAAGGGGTCATATTAGGCCTACCGACGAAGAAGGGATTCATAGATGTTTGCCCTTATAAAGACTAATCTCAATTTCCGTTTTAGAGGAAGATCCCATCAACTTTATTTAAATTCATTTTAAGTGAACTATAATCTAGCATGCGAGAATGATTAAAATAAGGTGATGGCTTAAAGACTGTGACATCTGCATGTCCATGAAAACTAACATACAACCTATATGAGTCAATTTTCATGCATTTTAGTAGTAGGTGGTTTGGTTTTAGGCGGAATATGATGCAATTACTAACATGTGAATGAAAAGCAATAAAAATGAAAAACGTAAAAAAAACAAAGAAAAGTCCTAGTGTGGCCTATCCTATCAAAATGAACAATAAATACAAGTTTGGAATCCATCCTTGGACCCGAGAAGCTTGTCTTGATGTTCCATCTTGATCCATGTAGCGGGAGTGAGCTTGAATCTTCATCTTTAGTCTTCTTTGAAATTACAATAAATAAAATTACATAATTAACCTATTAATTACATTCTAATTTCAAAAACCCAAAACTAAAATAAAAGAGATTCGAGATCTCATAATTACATAAGAAATCGTGTTTCCTTCATTACGAAAACATAATTTGACTAAGGCCACACTAAGTATTACAAATTACAACTGATTGCAAAAATTAAATACGTAAATAAAATTCATTCATTCGATTCATTCAACAAAATTAAAGGCATCAACTAAAATAAATTAAACATACATAATACAATACATTAATTATGTTGATTAATTTATCCAAACCACCTATTTAAATTAAATTAAGTGACAATTCCGCAATTTAATCACATTAATTTCATACTTAATCCATATTAAACTTGTAATATGAATTCTATCCGTCAAAATTTTAAACTGCTTTAAAATAACTCGGTATCATTAAATTGTGAACCGATTCACAATAACTAATTGGCCAAAATAAAAAAAACAAAATCCAATTTTATTTAAATTGGTCTCGGCTGGGAAGAAAAAAAACAATTTTTTTTTTTTTTATTTATCAGCTGTCACGGCTGATTTTTTTTAAAAAAACCCTTTCCTATTTTAATTCGGTAAATTGGAAAAACAAGGAAAAACTTTCCAAAATTTTTTTTCTCTTTCTTTTTCTGCAAAAAAAATAAAAAACTTTCCTATTTTTTTTTTCTCTCGGTTTACCAAAAAACAAAATTAAAATAAAGTTTTTTTTTTTCGGTAAACCCTAAAAAAAAACGGCCTCCTATTTTTTTTTCTTTTTGCGGCAATATGCCCTAAAACAAGATTTGATGACTAAATTGTTTACCTTTGCTATTAGAACATGATTAGCATATGAAATAATAAACATGATCAATTTATATGCCAAAAACTATATAGCAAAAACAATCTTTTTATCATAAACATGACGATTCCATTTAATTTTAACTTAATCTCCATTAAATCAAAAACTACCAATTCTTCATATGATAATTTTAACTGATTATAAACTATAATATGAAAAATAGAATGGAAAAATATCATCAAACAGAAAGAAAAAAAAAACGGCACAAAAAAAATTTCCGAACCACAAAAAAAATTCGAAACCCTAATTTTTTTCCGAAAATCCTATTCTTCACATACAAATTTTATGAAAATCATCAAAATTAAAATCGTAGCCTATTGCTCTGATACCACTTGTGGGAAATAATCTGTATACTTCCCTTTATTTAGAAGGATTATAACGATTTAACAAAGATGATCAAAGGTCATAAAATAAAATACATAAACAAAAGTAAAAGATTCAGAAATAACCTTTGGTCCTAGCAAATATGGCCTAAGAACAATATCAAAATTGATATTCGCCTATTAGTTGCACCCAAGACGATCTGAGATATGCCCTTCGATTATGCTAGAATCGATCTAAAATTTTCTGTAAAATTTAGTTGTTTTTGTGTTCTTGTGATGAGAGAGAGAAGACAAGGTCAAGAAAAAGCATTAGGGTAGAAATAATTCTCTCCCTTTCTTTTTATACAGACCGAAATTTGGAGTGAATTAGGAAAGAAAAAACTATCCTAATTTTCGGCCAAACTGACCGAAAATAAGGAGTGTATTTTCCTTATTTTGGTCTTTCCAAAAATATATAATATGTGTTGAATTGTCATCTAGTGAGGATCGAACCCATGACCTCTTGGTATGTGTACCCTCACTATTACCACTATGACACATTCAGCTTGTTGATATTAAATACAACTGAATATATTTAATTACGAATTAACAGATTAATTCGTCCAAGCTAACATTATATACATTTAATTAAATATAACTTATTATATTTAATTTATTTAATTGATGATTAATTCGTCTCAACTAATATTATTTAATTTTCATTAAATAATTATCTCATCAACACATTGACTAACTTTTTAGTCATATTGGGCATCAATATGATTATATTTCTATAACCACATTTCTCAAACACATCCTATAGGTGTGACCTTTAGGGACCAGTTGATCACCGCCATCTGTATGATAATAACGTCAAACTTTCTAGCAAGCCAACCGTTATTAGGTAAACGTTAATCAACTGATTAAATATACGAAGTATACCCTTGTGAACCTGTAAGAGATTTACAAATGTTATCACACTAATTTGTGGAGGACACAAGCTCCAACAATAGCGCGTTGTCCCCTTTTGTCCATATCTGGTGGATAGGTGCCATTGAGTTTGAAGTTTAGGATCGCTTGGAACCAAGGTTCCTCTGTGATTTCCTCTTCATCGGTGATTTTGTGCACATAAGCTGACTCTAACCGTCGTTCGATGCATAAAGGCATTTCAACCATGCTATCCGACATATTAATCAAAGATGCAAGTTTTGCAAGAGCATCTGCAAATTAATTCTCCTCTCGAGGTAGGGTAGATTACTTGATCGGCAATTTGGTCTATTCTGACTTGATAAGGTGCTAATCTCTCACTTCGGATTTTCCAAGATCCCGTAATTTGGTTGATGATCAAAGATGAACCCCCATGCACTCGAAGATTCTTGATCCCTAAACCTACTGCTGCTTGTAATCCAATGAGACAAGCCTCGTATTCTGCAGCGTTATTTGTCACCTCGAAGTCGAGTTTGACAGATATTGGTGTATGCTCGCCTTCAGGAGAAATGATAAACACTCCTATTCCAAATCCTCTCAAGTTCGATGCCTCATCAAAATAAAGGTCCCAGGAGTCTACATCGGTTTGGAGTATATCCTCATCCGGAAACGACCAGGTGTTTATCGTTTGTGTATCATTAATGGGATTTTCTGCGAAGAATTCGGCAACGGCACGCCCCTTTATAACTTTCAGAGGTACATACTTGAGATTGAACTCTGAGAGCATCAAAGTCCATATTGCTAAGCGTCCATTGAGAACGGGTTTCTCGAGGTATTTGACAGGATCTATTTTGGAGTATATTTTGACGGAGTAGCTAAGCTTGTAATGGCGTAACTTCTTCGTTGCCCACACAAGAGCGAGGCATGTCTTCTTGAGTGGTGTGTATTTGCACTTGTACTCCAAGAACTTCTTACTAAGGTAGTAGATAGCTCTTTCTTCTTTTCCTAAGGTTTGAGCTAGCATGGCGCCCATGGTCGTTTCAGTTACCGTGAGATATAAACCAAGAGGTTGATCTCGTTGAAGTGGTATGAGCACTGGTGGTTTGGCTAGTATTTCCTTGTTTCGGTCGAAAGCCTTCTGACAATCATCATCCCACATGGTGTGATCTATTTTCTTTAACTTCTTGAAGATAGGTTCGCAGATCATGGAGAGTTTCGATATGAATCGACTTATGTATTGCACCTTACCTAAGAATCCTCTAACTTCTTTCTCCGTTTGAGGTTGCGGCATTTCGATTAGAACTTTGATCTTAGAACGGTCTATTTCTATTCCTCGTTGGTTAACAACGTATCCCAGGAGTTTACCAGATGTTATTCCGAATGCGCATTTCCGATGATTGAGCCTCATGTTGTACTTCTGTAGCCTTGAGAAGAATTTGCAAAGGTTCGCAATGTGCCCTTCTCTATCCTTGGACTTGACAATCATGTCATCTACGTATACCTCAACTTCTTTATGCATCATGTCATGTAAGAGCGTAGTTGCGGTGCGTTGGTATGTAGCTCCGGCGTTAATTAACCCAAATGGCATAACCGTGTAGCAATAGGTTCCCCATTGAGTGGCGAAGGCGGTCTTATGCATATCTTCTATGGCCATCTTGATCTGGTTATATCCTGCGTATCCATCCATGAAGGACAATAGCGCGTGATCTGCTGCATTGTCCACCAATATGTCAATATGTGGTAGAGGTACTATGTTAGCTACCCAGTCTGAGTACTCGGAAACTTTTATGAACCCGGCTTTGAATTGTTTATCGACTTATTCTTTGATCTTGAGAGCCCATTCTGTCCTCATTCGATGAAGCTTACATTTCACGGGTTTGAAACCCGGTTTGATTGGGATTCTATGTTCTGCGATGTCACTGTCGATTCCTGGTATGTCTTTGTAGGACCAAGCAAAAACGTCTTTGAACTTGTGTAGGAGGTCTATGAAACTGGCCCTTTCGGTAGAGCTTAAGGTCGTCTCTATCCTAAGTTCTTGGGGTTCTAGTTCGGTTCCTACGTTGATGGGTTGGTGTTTTCTATTCTTGGCCCCCCTTCCCCCTTTTGTAGTATTTCTTTGGCTATGTAGGGAAGTATTTCAATTGAGTCTGGGTCATCCTCATTATCATCGTAAACAAAATTGCATTGAGAATAGCACACAGAGTAAGCGTTTAACCGATTTATTCATATTAAAGTTTGAGAAAAGTTGAAACAAAGAAGCCATCGATCTGTAATCGGTGGCGGTAAAGGACACCGTTGGGACATTTCCCGAACTCACATTACTACTTGATGCTAATCTAGGAGAAACAGGGGGAATGGGAATGACGACAGGAGGAGACTCTCTAGGAACTTCTCTAGACTCGACTCGACTCGACTCGAATTCATCGTCTTCCTGGTTCTCCTTTGAACATCTCTCCTTCTTGGTGGTGAGCTTGAAGAGTCTTCCTTGATTGTTTGTCCACTTGATCGACTTTCTCCATCCTTTCTGCTGATTGGTGTTGGTTTCTGTGATTAACGCGGTAGGGTTAAAGTGATCGTCTTGAAGTATCATGGTAATAATCTCATCCTGCGCGGGCTCTAACAAATCGATCTTCTCCAAATAGTAGAATAACAGTTGATGCGTCCTTTCTCGACGGTTGTCTTCTGATAATCCGTAAAAAGGGTTTTAAAATAAGGTTTTACAAATCGGTTTTAAGAATACTTTCGACATAAATCTTACAATATTAATTACGAAAATAAAGGACAATAACTAAAAGAAGGATTTACACCCTCAGACTTACATATTTGACGAAACGAGATGAACTAAGTTAATGTTTAGTGATGCTCGACTCGAATGTACGACGAAAGTGCCCTCTAGGAGGAAAACGAATAAGATTGATTGTTGATTGATGTGGAGTTGGTCAAATTGGTCGGTCATGCAAAACGAGGCTGGTACTCAGAAGGATCCGAGCTTACATGGTCGAAAGTTCAAGCACGTAGATGCCAAAAAGTAAGAACGTGATCTAGAATGCAAAGGGAGAAGAGAAGGGCGGACACTCGCGTGAGAAATATGTGAGACCGAAGGTCTTTATTTATATTAATCACACGAAAGAACTAGGGTCTTTGGAGAAATTTTGGAAGTGAATCTCGAAAAGATACGAAAAATATGCAGAAAAGGACTGAGGAAGAGGCGCAGCGGCATGAACGCTGCGTCCCTTGGAAGAGGCGCAGACACTTGCTGCGTCCTTTCCTCGATGGTTTCCTCATGCGGAAGAAAGATTTCCGCGTTTCTATTATTGAATAGCGGATTAATCTCGTTTCCTTAATATTTTGTGTGAATATTACGGGAGATATTTTACCAAAGATCAAAAGATTGGAAAATATGGAATAGAAATATCCGGAACATTCCAGAACATTCTGACTCGATTATTAGAAAATGAAGACGGTTTTTTTTACCCGGACTCCAAATGTACTCTAATTACTGCCAAAACGACCGTATCGGCACGTAGATGACAATTAAGAGGTAGACACAAGTGTTTGAGCGATCACTTGACGTTAAACTTACGAACTGTCACAAATCGTTCCGTATACCAAACATGCGGCCCAATCATCACCGGGTGGTTTGCGGGAGGTGCAGAAATGAGGTATCTACAGTTATGTATCTAATAACTTAAAGAAGTGTATCTAACTAAGTAAAAATGTGTATCTAGTAATTTAAAGAAGTGTATCTAGCTAGTTAAACGTATGTATGTAGTAGCTTAAAGAGTGTATCTATTTAGTTAAAGGTATGTATCTAGCAACTTAAAGAAGTGTAACTAGCTAACTCGAGGTATGTATCTAGCAATTTAAAGAAGCATATTTATCTAGTTTGAGGTATGTATCTAGCAACTTAAACGAGTATATCTAGCTAACTCGACTATTGTTAAGTAGGACGAGAAAGAATTTAGAGTTGGATATCCGAAAGCCCAAATTCTTATTTGTGACGGACAACGTCGGAAGAACAAATTTACCATAAAATCGATATTTAAATCAATGGTGGGCTGGTAGTGGTGGTTTCCAAAAATGATAACAAATGAAATTTAAGAAATGTGATCATCCATCTATCTACCACTCTTTTTCAGTTACTATGAGCATTTGATGCATCCGCGGAATATTTTTGATGTCGTATAAAAGTAGAAGTAAAAATATTTTTTTTGTTTTTCTCGTAACATTTCAGTAATATGAAAATTGAAAGCACACCCAATTCAGAGTTGTCTAGTTTGACCTTTCCGAGGAACTTTCCTTTCAGTAATTATGTTATTTAATAATTATGCTTTAGTTTCTTGGCCAATTAATGTTATGTATGGGTCCGGTAGGGTAGGGTCGACGTTAACGGTTAATGTAACTAAACACACGATTAGATACACCTCTTTACCTTGTTAGATATACTTCTCTAAATTAGATAATCTAAAGAAAATGTATCTAGCTTGTCAGATTTGTGTATCTAGCAAAGTAAATGAGTGTATCTAGCAATTTATAGGAGTGTATCTAGCACGTCAGAGATGTGTATCTAGCAAGGTAAGGGAGTATATCTAGTTAGGTAAAGAAGTGTATCTAGTTATCTAAAGTTATGTATCTATTAACTTCAAGAAGTGTATCTATGAATTAAAGTTATGTATCTAGTAATTTAAAGAAGTGTATCTATCCAACTAAAGATATATTGTATATATCTACAAACTTATAAAAGTGTATCTAGCAAGCTAAGAGTATGGCTCTGTTTGGCAAAATAACCTGAAAAGGTAACTAAAACCTGAAAAGGTAGCCGAAAACTGAAAAGCTAACTAAAAAAAAAGGTAATCGATAAGGTAGTGAAATTAGGAGCCGATAAGGTAAATCGATTATATAAAAAAGTGTTTGGCAAATTAGCTGAAAAGGTAGCTGATTTTGGTAAAATGACGTAAACGGATATGAAAATTATTTAATATTATAGAATAAAGGGGTAAAAAATGGAAAATAAATCATTTCAGGTACCTGATTTCTCAAATGCTACCTGAGTTAGCATTTCATTTCAGGTACCTTATTTGACCAAATAAACTACTTGCCAAACACTTACAAAAAAATCAGGTAGCTGAAATTTTGGTCATATAAGCTACTTTGGTCAAATAAGCTACCTAAAGTGTCGTGCCAAACGGAGCCTATGTATCTAATAACTTAAATAAGTCTATCTAAAAATTTAATAGGATCAAACGATATCTAGAAAAATGCAAATATTTCTAAATATGATTATTACTTGACCGATATTTACCCGACATAATCCTTATTACCCCTACTTCTTGAAAAACAAATACTCCCTTTGTTATAGTCAATTGTTTACACTTGATTATTTTCCTCTCACCAAATAAAGTATTCACTAGAACAAAGAAAGCATTGGAAGGTGATAGTTACCATGTTGTAGCACTTACATCCTCTATTTTAGAAATCAATCAATTTAGACTTGATAAAGAACTTGAAATGGGATGATTATAGGGAAGAAGATCAAAAGCCGAAAAATCATGAAATGGGTATTGGTAAAAGCAAGGAATTTGCCATGGGAATGATTGAGGCCAAAGCTTGGTCAAAGATGGTTGATAAAAAAATTACAAGAGTTGCCCCGAAAACACCTATAAGAACGCCTCTAGGCAAACCTAAACCACGATAATGGTGTTTACAAACACCAGCCATCCCCCATAATTTCTCCGACAACCCACTGTAGGCGGTATGACTATTAGACGAACAATGAACAGATAAACTTACAGAAGTTAAAGAGAAAGATGTCGTGGCGTGATAGAATCACTGCCCTAAAGTTGAATTTGCCCCGCTCGATACACACGGCCTCTTGGCAACCAACCCTCAGGGTTACACGACGTCCGAGTCTAAGGTGTACGACAAAGACTTAGAATGAGGACTACTTGCAGAACGTTGCCAAATATCAGCTTAGCACAAGAGAAATATTTAGAGAGAAATACAAGAGGAAATAATTGTTGCGTCTTTTATGTGTGGTAGGGATGGGTTTATATAGTAGTGAAATGGGTATGGTAAATCACAAAGTTAATATCGTAAAATGGTAATTTTAGGATACTACACAATTAACGTGGAAAATCTCATAAATCAAGTATGGGAGAATGCACAATCAATTTGGAAAACTATCCCATGAATAAATTGGGAATTACCATTTGCTTCTTTTGAAGCACTAACTCCAACAATCCTCACATGAATCAAAAGAAGAGAAAAAGAATAGCTGATATAAGGCAACGGAACGTAAGTCTTAAGATGACAATGTTCCTGAGGAATTGAATTGTCACCCAGTGCATACAATTACCTGCTACAGCGTATCGAGTTGCACTCGGCATTAGACTCTCCACGGTGGTTTGTAACGGATAACTGCGCACAAACCTGCATTTGAATCTGTGTTCGTCCTCGCGAAATGTCATAAAAGGTGCCCCTCACATGCCTGGGATCTCGTGAACGCTCTAGAGGTCTTAAAGCCTAAAGACCTCATAGGGGTAGGGCATTTCCCCACATTCACATAGGTAAGTCCATCAGTTTTGACTGTCATAAACCATCCTTAAACAAGGAATATGGACTTATTAAGAGCATAGCTCAACCTTCCTCACATGACAGAAATAGCTCAATATATAGAAAGAATACTACATCACTTTTATTAAAATAGGAATGGTAGTAGTATTACAACATGAGATCCTTGTGACTTCGTTTGACCCATTGAACTTGGTAAACCCAAGTGGGGGAGCCCCGTCACGATTCACTCCCAATAGGCTTTAAACCCATTCCTCCGTGCTGGCTCCAACACTAATTTTCTGCAGAGGCCTTTCGTGAGAGGATCCATAATATTCCTCTCCGATTTTACATAATCCAGTGATATCACATCGTGTAAGGGATCTCAATATCCACTTACCATTCACAACTTTTGTGAACCTATTATCCAATCAGATTATCCATCACTCTTGATAATCTGACAAAAAACCTTATGCTTCATATTATGATGCATGACAATTAATAGAGTCAAAATATTCCCACAAAGGAATATAACCACTTAGCCATTCATATTTTTATCCTGCAAATTCTTCACAATATATTCATACTCCATTACATATTCAACAATGCAATTATGAATCTATAACTTGCATGATATAGCATTATTAAAGACACTGTTTGTCAAATAAATATCATAATTATTCGACGTTCAATGAAATGACAAGCTCATTCCCAAAGTTGTTTTCATTGATTCACTTACAAAAATTCAGGGTGTCTATCACCTATAAGAAAGACATAAGCTATATCATATCTCTCGTAACAAATACAAACATCATTATATGAATGCAACAACCTTTTCCACCAATTTCATTTTGTCATGTATAAACTCAAGAATACATCTTAAATAACTCATAAATTAGTGTTCCGATTATCACCAACTTCCGTTAAAGAAATATCGCAAAATCAAACCAATAAATATAGATTATGCGTTTTTTTTTTTTTTTTTTATACCTTTTCTTGGTTTGCTATAAGCATTTAAACCAAATAAAAAGTAATTACTCCATCATGTATTATCAAACAACCATTCATAAATTTCATAAACGGAAAAACAAGTTTATACAATCCCAATATCAGAGTATTCACAATCTATCAACCATTCCCATGTAATTGTCATTATCAACACTTCCAACATTGAAACTCAATTGTCTTACGACAAAGTTAAGGGTAGTCATACCTTCACTAGACGCCCCCACAGTCCACAACTTACTTAAAGCATTGACTAAGCAGACACCATTGACAATATTTTAGGCTTTAAAGCTAACATTCGAGATGGCATAAGATGATGAACAAAAAATACCCTTTCTGAAACATGTCACCAAAGATCAATATTGTCATATAGGAAATTATTAACATCATAAACCAGGATGTCAAATAATTCATTATCATAACAAGTTATTTTAGATCGAAATTTTATGTTGCACAAAACCATACAAAAATTTTCCTTTAACATGCTCCATATATTTCCAAATATATCACATAAGGGATCAGATACATTTTTCATAACTTAGAGAGAAAACACAACTTTTCAAAGTTTACTCAAATAATACTACTTCCCCCACATGTTATCATGTCATACATAAGTGATAACATAACATAACGTTCATGAAATTATACCCAAATATGTAAAGAAACATACGAGAATTTCACACATGATTTAGTCTAGGAAAAACACATTTTGCGAGGCAACTACATTTCAAAGTATCACATTTGGTCAACCGTATAAATGGCAGAACTTATGAACCCCCCCACATTTGCTTACTCGGTTAGAGAACAACTCAAAATTATCTCATAATGAAAAACAAGAGAATAACTCAAATTTGTCTCATAAATATACTCATATCTCCACATATCTTGTTAGTCTATACTATACACACGCGTCTTAGCTCAGATATTGAAAATATCATTACGTTAAGAGAAATCAAGCAATTCAATAGACTAAGCATCACAATACATATTTGCGTAACTATTTAATAATTATAGTTTTACATTCCAAACCACCAATAAAACAAAACTGGTCGCAACACTTTAATAAGTTTTGGATGTTAGTAACATAACCTGATCGTATGATTATGACACACATCATAACTACCTTTTAAAAGATCATATACCATAAAATTTCCAGTAAACTAACTCATTTGTTAACGAAATTGTGAAAACAATACCAAACCTGATATGTTATTAGTATACATATCTCAATACCATAAAGATTTTAAGAAATTATAAGTAACAAACATGACAATTTTGATTTAATTAAAATCAATTATACAAACACTTTAGCAAATCAAAACAAAAAAGCACCTCATAACCTACCTGAGCTTCATCACCCAATACTTGCAGTATGTAACATATACTGACATTCATTATGATATACTTGGTTTGAATAATAAACTTTGAGCAAAAGCAAGATCAAAAGGTGAGTTTCAAGATTAACAATCGTAATATTTACTTATCTGTTATCTCAACTATCAACATCAATTTTTGTGACACTTCCTTTAGAAGGATTGGAAAACGTTAAAAGATACACTACACACTCAAATTTCATCTATTGATCAATTCTATCTGACTGACAGCAACAAAATTAAAATAGTACAAATCAAAAAAATAGGAGGCCGTAATATACGCAAAGATAAGAATAAAAATAAAATTTGAATTTTGGGGACGGATAAGCAGAAATCGACATAACCATATCGCCTTAAGTAAAAATTTAACGAGCAAGAAAAAAAATTTTAAATTCAACTTTAGACTGTAGGCGGTATGACTATTAGACGAACAATGAACAGATAAACTTACAGAAGTTAAAGAGAAAGATGTCGTGGCGTGATAGAATCACTGCCCTAAAGTTGAATTTGCCCCGCTCGATACACACGGCCTCTTGGCAACCAACCCCAGGGTTACACGACGTCCGAGTCTAAGGTTTACGACAAAGACTCAGAATGAGGACTACTTGCAGAACGTTGCCAAATATCAGCTTAGCACAAGAGAAATATTTAGAGAGAAATACAAGAGGAAATAATTGTTGTGTCTTTTGTGTGTGGTAGGGATGAGTTTATATAGTAGTGAAATGGGTATGGTAAATCACAAAGTTAGTATCGTAAAATGGTAATTTTAGGATACTACACAATCAATGTCTAAAATCTCATAAATCAAGTATGGGAGAATGCACAATCAATTTGGAAAACTATCCCATGAATAAATTGGGAATTACCATTTGCTTCTTTTGAAGCACTAACTCCAACACCCACCTTCATCCCGTTTCAATTATTCGCTCCTCTTCCCCTCCCCAATACACGACAACGCCTCCACCGCCACCCTCTTCGGCCAACTCAGGCGATCCACCGCGCACCATCCCCCTTCCCGACCTCAGAAACCGAGGACAAATCCAACCATACAGAAGACCACACTTCTTTAGGCAAATTCGAAATCTAAAACTAGATCTACAACATATGAAGAAGAAATTAAAAAAAATAAAAGCTCTGGCGAAGTTGTCCGGAAGTGACTCATCGGAGAAGGGATGTGGTGGCCGGAGCACCGGCAGCCTAGCCGGCGTCGGAGCATCGGTGTGGTGACCGCTGAAGTTTGGGGGAAATTTGATAGGAAGAGGAAAGGTTAAGGGGTGAAGATTATGGGTGATACGGAAATGTCAGTAACTTAGTCTCAATATGTGTGGTCTCCCTATTTTGTTTTATCTGTCTTTTTCTTTTTAAATTAGTTCGCACAGTTCGCACCGAACTTTAAATTCGCACGAAACCCTATTTATATATATATAGGCGGGATCCGGTGAGTCCACCTAAATATTTGAGTCCATGAGTCCATCCAAAATATCACGCGTAAGGCAAAAGAATATCACGCTAGAAATTGACAGAAAAAAAGGCGCTCAAACTTCTAAAAGAAGAAAAACCGTTCATTTTTTTAAAAACCGTTTCTCTCTCTAAAAATCACACAAAAACAAATACTCCCTAAAAAATCTCACTGAAAATCCGCAAAAACCTAAAGATTCAAAGACGATATCAACTGAATTTCAACAATATAGATTCAGTCGTTCAATCCTTTGCATAATATCAGTTGTATTTCAAAAATAGGTTGAAGAATCGTCGAGGTACGCTCTAATCACTTTCTATTACATTTTTGCGATTTTTGTTCATCTTTTGCAGTTTTAATTTGATTATACGTATTGATTTTGTTCTTAATTACTGTAATCAAGTTCAAATATATGATAAAAATAGCATTTAAGCACTAATTTTCGACTTGTTAACGAGTTTAAACGCTTACTTTCAAGTTATTGTTGTAAATTTATACAACGTCTTAGTTGTTAATGAGTTTAAACAGTATTTTGTTGATAACATGGATACATTGAACAAAAAACTATGATCGATTGTAGTTGTAGATGTTTATTAGTTGTTTTGTTTGTTTCAATCGCGAAAAATAAGGTTAGCTATTGTTCAATGTGAAATTTAGTGTTAACCAGTAAATTTCGACTTGTTAATGAGGAATGTCTCGTTTTCTGTTGATATAAGTGTGATACTATTAAGAGTAGGTAGTGATACTATTTAAATTTGATAGTTTAGGTCAATTGAGAAACATTTCTTTAACCAGTGATACTGTTAAGTATAAGGTGTGACACTGTTAAGGATAGGTTGTGATACTATACTGTAACGTGATACTGTTGTTTATATGATCTAATACTATTAAGCACATAATGTGATACTATTAAAATTTTAAATGCAGATAGTTACTAGCAAGAAAATGGAACTGGCAGTTACAGATGAACCTAACACAACCATTGGGAGGTTTGTTGAAAAGAGGCCAATAGCAGCAATTGGTAATGTTGAAGAAACAACATTAAAGAAGTATAAACGTAGGAAAACAAAGAATAACAAAGAACAAAATACTATGGAGCTGGTGGAACGAAACACCAACAAAGAAGTGGCAATTAAAGAAGTTGAGCAGCCTCAGGTACACAAAAAGAAGGGAACAAAATTTCAGACTAAGTGCAGGCCAAAAAAGTTAGTTGAGTTGGTTAAGAACTTAAATGAAGAACAACAGAAGGCTGTAAGGGATATTGGATTTGGAGGTTTGTTGGAGTTAAAGGTAACTCAACTACCACATGGAATCCTGAATCGGGTCTTGAAAGCATATGATTGTTCTAGCAATATGTTTAGAACAAAAATGTTGGATTTTCTATTGTCAAAGCATGATGTCCATGACATGTTTGTACTTCCTAGGACAAGTGATAAAGTAACCACAGCAAAAAGGGAAAATACCACTACTCTGACCGACACCAAAATGAAAAATGATTGGAGGCTGAAGTTTGGTGTGAAAGGTACTTCTGCTCCAATTAATGTGAAGGATGCGCATGATAGATTGATGGCGTGTACCGATGCTGGTGATGAGTTTAAGAGAATGTTTGTTCTATATAGCATGTCCATTTTCCTAGCGCCCAATACGAATAAAACCCTAGATTTAAAACTTGTTAAGTCTGTTGCGGATGTGACTAAAATTAGAGACTATGATTGGTGTGATTATGTCTTTGAAGAGATGACTGCTAGTATTAAGGGATGGAAAGAAAAAAAGAAGTCAAATATCACCGGTTGCCTACTAGTGATTATGCTAGCCTACTTCCATAGGTTCAATTTTAAGGGCAAGGCTATGAAATACACTCTACCGCTAATCCAACATTGGGATGATCTGACTCTGACATCAAGAGTTGAAGATGAGAAGCAAACAGCAATATTGGGGAATGCACCAATTTCGAAAATTGAGTACCCAATCTGTTTATCACAACAAGGTCAGGAGAAAATACAACATTCCTATGTATATTTATCATTAAGTACTCAAGCTGTTACAATATGTTTCTTTGAATCTTTGATAGAGATAAAATTTCAGTGGCTAACAAGAGATGATAAATTTTTCAGAAGAATCGGAGATGAGACTTACACAAACCTCTGAGAAAGATGATGATGAAGCTGAACCTGAAGCAAAAGAGGGCTACTTCATGATTAAGCTGCCTAAAGGAGTTGAAACTGATAAAGAAATCAAAGCAAGAGCAATGGATGTAAGTACTAATGTCTTTTTATTGTCCTTACAATTACATCTATTGCTTTTCTTATTACTTTGATATTGTTTTGTACACATTGTGATACTTTTGTGTACCCAAGTTGATATTGTTTTACCATTATTTAAAAACTGCCAGGGAGAATAAATTTTGTTAATAATAATGATATTTTATCAAACTGTGATATTGTTTATTACGAGCTGTGATATTTATGCTGGCTATTTGTGATATTGTTTCATAATAGCAACCAATTGTAATGCTTCTGATATTGAGTCACAGTAAGACAAATAGAGTGATATTGTGTCACGTGAAGTGTGATATTGTAAAACAATATCACACAAATAGGTAACGTCTACAAGCAAGTGTAATGTTGTGATATTATTAAAGAATAATGGTGATATTTTTGATAAATTATGATATTCTTTGGGATTAAATATTTAATACTCTTGTTATTGTTTGGTATTGCATTATTTTGTCATTAGGTAATAGTGTATGTATGTTTAATATTTTTATTATGTCATTTGGCAGAGTGCTCATGAAACTTATCTGCGTATAAAGAGGGACAACGAGTTGTTCTTTTCAAGATTTGTACATAACATGAAGAAGTTCATCAAGACGAAACCCAGCAATTCAATGGATGAAACAACTATCTCTACCCAACCTGCTGCCACAAAAGACTGTACTAAAGATGTTGAAACTGAAAAAGAAGCTGCTGAAGAAAACACTGATAATTGTGATACATCAGAGAAGCAAGATCAAGATACTCCCAATACACAAACTTTGCCTTTCATGAAAGATATTGGATATCATGCCTTTATGGATGGGTTGATAACAAGGTCTTATGAAAGGGCGAAAGCAAGAGAAGGGCTGCCCTCGTTTGATGTATTGACTGATATGTTAAAAATTCAGTACGCAGAATTGAACAAAAAATATGGAGGATGTACAGATCAAGATCTTCAAATCAGCAGTGATCACGAGGAAGAAGGTGAAGAAATTAATGATATTACAAACTTGAATAGTGCTGATGATGAAAAAAAAGATGACGAGGATTATGATATGTATTCAAATTTGAATGACATAGTAGAAAATATTATTTTAGGAGGAGGAAGGGTTAGTGAGGATATGAATCGTGTTACAACTCCTAGAGGCAGCACTGAAAGAGAGAATGAAACCATTAATGAAGAGATAAATGTGTTGACTCAGTTGAATGAAAACATTAATTTGGAGACAAATGAAGGTTTGGGAGTAATGAAGACTGTCCAAGAGGGACACAATGAGGTGGGTAATAACGGTTCAACAAATCAGGAGGACATTGATAGAGAGGCTGGAAAAAATAACGAGGATGTTGAAGATGAGGTTATCAATAAGGAGGTTGATATTGCTACAAGGGAAAAAGCAGAGAAGGAGAAGGATAATCAGGTTACAAATGTGGTGACTCAATTGGAGGAGGTTCTTCCAAATGTTGATTTTGGAGTAACACAGCCTGTTGAAGACAAAACAAATGAAGACGTTAATCATGATACAACATATGAGCATGGTGTTGAAAAAGAGGCCGAGAAAGAGAAGGCCAATGAGGTTCCCGATGTGGTGACTCAATTGGACGAGGCTATTAATCAGTTCAATTCTGGGAAGGGAGTTGAAAAAGATGTTGTGGTTGATAAGGAGCCTGTTGAAACAGATCTTGTGGTTGATAAAATGAATGACGATAGTAATGTGGTGACTAAATTAAAAGAAATTGTAACAAATTGGTTTAGATCTGAGCGAGGAAGGGAAATATCGGTGAATATTTGTTGCACTCAGAATGAGTACTGCTTCAGCCGATATGGTACCTCACAATTTGGGGTGTACTTTTCAATGTGGTCTGCCAGTCAAAGATGATATCCTTGTATCAGAATCAATGTTCAGAAGCAGCAATTTATTTGAACTTGTCTTGAAGAATCGGAAGGACGTCATGGATTATTGCTTCCTTACAGACCATACATTCAGCAAGTTGTAAGTCACTCTTTAAACAATTTTTTAAATGTAAGACATGAGTTAATTTGCACCATATTAGTACTTTAAAAAATAACTAATATGCTAATATTTTTGCAACATGGTATAGAGAAATTGTCTGCAACTTTGGAACTTACCATTGTATACAAAGGGAAGATATTGAGTCTTTGTTGCCTAACACGAAGATAGAAGCAGTGGTAATTGAGGCATGGGCAATATTGCTCAATGAGTTCCAAATTGCTCAAAAGGGAAACGACAAATTGACAAGTATTTTCTATGGCATTGCCCACCTCGGTATGGAAACACACACACATTTATCATCTTTTAAATTAGGTATTGTTGAATGTGTGTTATGGAGACTAATTAGATGCCCTTATGAACAACAGGGTTGATATAGAAAAAATCTTAAAATTCGATGAAGATAATATTGATGAAGTGGCAAAACTTAAGCAAACAGTATATGACACATGGGATACGTGGCCAGCTCTTTTTAAGGAGCCACTGAATTTGAATTCAGATATGGTAAGACATTTCTACTTTTATCAGTGATATTGTTATGTATAATGTATGATATTGTTAGCAGTTACTGTTGATATTGTTCTTAAAAACAATTCTTAAATTAAACTGTGATATTGTGCACAATATTGTGTGATATTGTTACTTCTCAATTGTGATATTGTCTCCAAAAAATGAAAATGAATCACTTTTTTTTTTTTCTAATATTTAACAGTGTGATATTATTATGTACAAATGGTTGACATTGTTTTATAGCTTCTAAAAAATAACAACAGTGGATATGGATTTAAAAGTCTTTTAACTTTGATATTGTTTTGGTACAAACTCTGATATTATTGAGTACATTGGTTGATATTATTTTACAACATACAAAAAAACTTCAGAGGGACAAAAAATATTATTAAAAATGATATTGTCTAGTATGTACTGTGATATTTTTATTCTTATTTTTGTAATATTGTTTCCTAATATTATTGTTTCATCTAAAGGTGTTCATACCTTTGGTCTATGAAGAGCACTACGTCCGTATCTGTGTAACACCCCGGTTTATGAAGGAGCCTTAGGCAAGACATTCCCTAATAAACCGGACTGTTACCAACTCGGTTTCCCGAGGTAGTGAATAACAAATTAAACTCCAAGGCAAATTATATGAATACTTTAACTTAATTATAACAAAACTTCTTTTACATCAAATTACAAGAATTAACATGAATAAAAGTGAAAGTCTTCTAAATAGTGATCTAGCTACTAAGTCTTCTCCGATCCGATTGCCTCACGCTCATCCGGCTCCCCGTCCTATCTCTTAAACCTGTCAAGTCTGCTCGCCAATAATTGGGTCGTCACAGGTGTTCACGAATACACAGGGTCAACCACGAGGTTGAGTAGGGAAAACAATGAAACAACAAAATATGATATGTATGATGCATGCTCCTCCGTCACCTCCATCTCCATCTCAACTCACATCTCATAACTCATAACCGGGAACGCTTGACCATACCGATCCCGGTAGACTATATATATCGACCGTAGTCGATCGCACAATTTCAGCTTGTTGAGGACACCAGGGCAAGTCTGTAACCGAGAACCCTTTGGGCCTTATCACAACATCACCATCACCACACCACGTCACCACAACATCCTCCATCTCCAATGCATATGAATGCTCAAAGATAAACAATGCAATACAATATGTATACCAATGAATGAAATCATGTCGGGTACCAAATGTTGTGATAACACACTCAACACGAACCATTCAGTCGACCATATTATAGCGTAATCAACAACCACGAATCAAGTCACGTTCACAACTTGGTCATATGAAACACAAACAAGTCAACACAATTCAATAACACGATAAGAAGTCAAGTGTATTTCCCTACCTCCAAGTGCTAGCAAATCCAAGCTCACACAAGCAATCAATTATGAACCTTCACATATCCATCACCTACATAACATAATTATATATAATTACCACCTACTCAATCAAATAATCATGCACATAACCTAGACTCATCATAACTTAGTAGGAATATCAACTTAAAAAACAAACACGATTTTTCCTGATTTTCCAGCACATGACAGACTCGGAATAAAATACATAACTAATTCCAGAAAAATCAAATTGATACAAGGCCAATTGAATTGGAACCCCATGAGTCTTAGCTACAAATTATATCTAACGTGTTTTTCCCAAATTCCATACTTATCAAGGGTTTCTAGACTGATTTCCAAAAACTGACAGAAACCGTCGCATAAAAAGTATTGATTCATAAAACGAGTTTAAAACATTATTTTTCAGAAATTCCAAATCCTATTATCATCTAGACTATACAAAGATTATGTATGAAGAAGCCTCATAACTGAATCGACATAAAAATTAAGGTTTCAAATCATTTTCCACAACCAAATCAGATTCGCGGACGTTTCAGCGACATGTTAATAAATAAATCACCTAGGACAAACCACAAAGAATTTGACTATGATATTTTATATGCATAAACTAGACATCAAATAAACAGGACTCTCTTTTCAAACTTTTCGAAAAAAACGACTTTAAAATAGTATAAACAATGGAATGAAATCGACTTACAAACAGGGAATCGAATTAGGTTGGAATCGATGAGCAATCTTCAATCAAATGCAAGGATCGTGTGTGTGTGTGTGTTGGTGTGCGTCGAAAAGAGGGAGGCGGGTGAGATGAGGGTTGTGTAGTGTTAGGGTAAAAATTAGGTTAAGAATTAGGTAAAAACATGATGTTGGGTGTTGGGTTAAACATGTTATTGGGTAAACTCCAATGGGTCGAGGGTAAATGGGTTAGCTCACATCTCGAATTCCATGTAAACCCGTCTCAATTAACTTACGAAACAACTCGATCTTACGATACAACGCGAGTCAAGTAAAATAACTTAACGTAATTATCGTCTAAACAATTACCCGACTTAAATAGTAAAATAAAATACGGAGTATTACAGTCTTCCCTCCTTAAAATGAACTTCGTCCCGAAGTTCGCTCATCTATCAAACCTCCAAGCATCACCGTGGGTACCAAAACAGATTTTCTAGTATAAGAACTCAAGAACTAACTTAGGCCCATAAAACAAAATGTTACATTCTACCCTCCTAAAAAGAAAGTTACGTCCCGGAACTTACTTCATGCAAACATATCACCACGAATCATTCCATCATCCTACTACCGTTGTTCACCTCGACCTATTAGAGCACCATACCAGTAGTTTAACTACACGCTTCTCTTACACATCAACCAACTAACATAAGTAAGAACACAACATAGAGAACTCATTTGCATGGGTACACCCAACGAAACATCAACTTAATCAAACCACAATCTATAAACAAGTGCAACATAACATTAAGATTTTACAATCCTACCCAACTAAAAACATGGTTACGTCCTCGTAACCTCTTTTCAACTTTCATATACGTATGCAACAAAATCTTTGTCAACAACATGTATGAAAAGAACACATGATAAGAGACTAGCGCCTTAACATTAAAGTCGAAAACAAGGTTTTATTATGGAATTAATTGATTGTCAACAAGTAACACTTATTACTTAGCTCATGCTTAACTTAAAAACACAACATCAAACTAAAAGAACAATAAGAAAGGAGCTAAAGGTTTACACGGTTTCATAACAGATCGATCATGGTGTTACTAGCTCTAACCTAACAGTCCTAGGTCGTGCTTACTCGATTCTCGTGACTTCTATGTCATTCCTTCCTGGTTCACCTCTTCCCAAAGTCCGGTTTGGATGGTTCAATCGCACTTTCTGGATCGGGTACATTAGCATAAAATTCGTATCTCAGTCGCCCGATATAAAGTCAAAGGTATGCTCGGGCGGGTAATTGGCCCCGCCCGTGAAGAATTGGGGTCACGGCATAACCTCATGCAATGGGTGGACAACTCTCTCATATAGAAGTGTTTCTTTGTCCCTTAGTATGCCGTGAGTCGGGATAGTATCAATAAGGGTATACGCTCTTAAGCGAGTATTAGTTAAGTACTGGGGTGCCCATTATGGCCATACTTGTCCATGGCAAAGACAAAGTTTCTCACAATGCTCATTGAAGTCGTATCAAGTGACATGTGAGTCTCGCGGGTGTACATTGTAGGGATCCATCCTACGAGTTGAAAGCTAAACAAATTAGGACACAAGGGTGATACCGTAGAAGGTGTTAAGATACAGGATTCATTCACGTGGTTTAAGTGTGCGAAAGTTATATAACAAGTTTTCAAGTAGTAGTTGTTGTAGTACCTGGGTTTTGGTCAACTCAAGATTATCACGGTTCGCATTATCTACTAGAGAACAACAACCTTAGAAAGATCAACCATAAGGATATACATATACCAAACATACAATTTTAACATTGACCCCACCAAATTCCTCTCTCAAGTCAAAACTATTACTAATTCCGAACAATTGATCCATATGCGCATTCATTCCGCCCTACCACTAACAATCACCAGGAGTATTAAAACATGCTGCACATACGCACTACTTAAACACTTTGAAACCACAGAAAACATAACATGTAATCAAAACCATTTGACTCATCAGCTATGCAACACGAATTAGTCAGTTTGCATGATGTAAATTCAGAAAACATATTTCCCAATAAAAGTAACAACATATGATCCATGACAACGACAACATTACTTCCATATCACACATGTGTTTAACATTTTAGCAACCTTATCGTTCAATTGTGTCCGAAGAACGTAGTATAACTCATTTTCAAAAAAAACAAAAGATATCGCATAATTAGCTTAAACATACACATTTGCCTTCATATACTTTGTAGGACATTATCTATGATAAAAGATTAGCAACTTGAACAACTTCTCTGATTTGCACAATTTGAATAATTAGGCAACTCGTAGGCTCAACTAATTGTATCTATAACGACTATCATTTAAACCAACGCATATCATGTGAATCATAAAAGGGTTATTCCATCATAATTGGCCAACATAGCTGACGTAAGAAAATTTCCGTCAAAATAATCACCTTAGCATTTCGTGACAATACAACTATGAACATATCCAATAAGGAACAACGACACTATTTTATTATCATATCATAAGTTTAGGTTCAACTGAATAAATTAATGCAATGAAAGTAATAAGTATAACTATAGGCACACAGACTCACATAAAAGACATTAGAACCGGATGACATCGTACATGTGAACATTTAGACATACTCATTACTATCATCCATGTGTAAACATTTAAACATAATTATTATAAATATTCACGCGAGTATATTAGAAAGTCAAGTTAACATTTAACGCCACCAACTTTACCAAGATATGACAATATAGTTTTATATTTATATATATCCGACCACTATACAAGTATGATGAACACACCAGAGATATTACAACATGCCAAACATATATAAAATATGCAACAACTGGACTCGTATAAAATATTTCACCCTCGATTAAGGATCAGATTAAGCTATTCAATTTCACTCATACTATCATGCCAACAATGTTATAAACTAAACTTTAATTTTTTTTTATCACTTGTTAAGATACATAACCAATGAATATGTGTGCTACTATCATCGTATAAGGACACTAAAATTTCACATTAATAAGGCTCATGAAATAATCGAACAACTGTATGAAAACTCAACATAGAATTCACATTTTAAAAGTTATGATTCACGTGGTAAATTCCAAAATCACGAATAAATAACCGTTCAACGAAAACTTGAGTTATATTACATTTTTATAACATACAGAGAGTTAATAATTCGTGAGAAAAAGAATGAGGTCCAAAGCTCAAGAATTCAATTTTTTGAAGGATTTTACAACTCAGTTGGTCCAAACAAGTATGTGACAGCAATTGGTCCGAAACTTGGGTCAGTTTGCAAAACTTACTATTTAATATAGAGACATCAAGAATTTTCGTGGCTTATCAATTTGAAAACATATGCGAATCTTCGGATCGATGGAGTTGGAATTATGCAAAAATTATTAATACAATTTAAATGAGGATTTTTACAAAATCGTTGGTCAAAACATCACTGCACAGGAACTTCCTGACCACAGCCCACTAAAATATTTATTACTCCTAATCCGTATATCCTATACGCATGAAACCAACGCCAAATGAACACTAACTCACGAGGCTATCTCTCAGAAAATTTTCATCCATAGGCGACAAACAGAAAACGAATGGCAGTAAGATCAATTAGAGAGTAAAATCAAACAAAACGTGTTTCAGCACTAGGTCATTCATTTACTATGTTCCAAGCTCTTACAACCACACTATCGATACTAACCCATCCTAACTTAAATCTCACACTTTGTACTTACGTAAACATCTATCCCATAGCATCCCTAAGCATCTCGATATACTTCTTACATCTAAATCACGATTATTGCTATGACTAGAACATGCAATTCAATAGTGTTTCTCATTACTATCACAATACTATACTAGCATGGCTTCGGGATCACATAACCGCATATCACGAGACATAATAGCACTATCAACACGTCATTCGACATCCATCCAGATAAATATCATCAATTCGCAATTATTTTCACGCTCACGATTACCACAATCCAACAATTATCAACCTGAACACGAAAATTTTAATTCTCATCTCCACAACATCACATGATCAGGCCATCATTCATACAAAATACTTACCGTAACGTTGTCCTGCAGCATGGTTAGAATATATGGGTCTCAAGGTGTACATCCACTCGATTATATCCAAGGTTTTCCTTCTAACTACCCCATTCACTCAATTTCTCTCGGGTTACAGTTCAAAACCGAGAGGGCAAAAGAGCACGCATTAAGGGCGCCTTCTTAACCGCACCGTGAGCTCCTAGCGTTTATTCCAGGGGTTCATTTTATTTAGACACATCCTACGTTCATTAGGTTCATTGGTTTAGCCCGAGGATCGTTCTCTCTCGATGTATGTGTAACACCCCGGTTTATGAAGGAGCCTTAGGCAAGACATTCCCTAATAAACCGGATTTGTTACCAACTCGGTTTTCCGAGGTAGTGAATAACAAATTAAACTCCAAGGCAAATTATATGAATACTTTAACTTAATTATAACAAAACTTCTTTTACATCAAATTACAAGAATTAACATGAATAAAAGTGAAAGTCTTCTAAATAGTGATCTAGCTACTAAGTCTTCCGATCCAGTGCCTCACGCTCATCCAGCTCCCGTCCTATCTCTTAAACCTGTCAAGTCTGCTCGCCAATAATTGGGTCGTCACAGGTGTTCACGAATACACAGGGTCAACCACGAGGTTGAGTAGGGAAAACAATGAAACAACAAAATATGATATGTATGATGCATGCTCCTCCGTCACCTCCATCTCCATCTCAACTCATCACATCTCATAACTCATAACCCGGAACGCCCAGCCATACCGATCCCCGGTAGACTATATATATCGACCGTAGTCGATCCGCCACTGCACCTGTTGAGGACACCAGGGCAAGTCTGCAGAACCCCCGGGCCTTATCACAACATCACCATCACCACACCACGTCACCACAACATCCTCCATCTCCAATGCATATGAATGCTCGCAAAGTAAACAATGCAATACAATATGTATACCAATGAATGAAATCATGTCAGGTACCAAATGTTGTGATAACACACTCAACACGAACCATTCAGTCGACCATATTATAGCGTAATCAACAACCACGAATCAAGTCACGTTCACAACTTGGTCATATGAAACACAAACAAGTCAACACAATTCAATAACACGATAAGAAGTCAAGTGTATTTCCCTACCTCCAAGTGCTAGCAAATCCAAGCTCACACAAGCAATCAATTATGAACCTTCACATATCCATCACCTACATAACATAATTATATATAATTACCACCTACTCAATCAAATAATCATGCACATAACCTAGACTCATCATAACTTAGTAGGAATATCAACTTAAAAAACAAACACGATTTTTCCTGATTTTCCAGCACATGACAGACTCGGAATAAAATACATAACTAATTCCAGAAAAATCAAATTGATACAAGGCCAATTGAATTGGAACCCCATGAGTCTTAGCTACAAATTATATCTAACGTGTTTTTCCCAAATTCCATACTTATCAAGGGTTTCCAGACTGATTTCCAAAAACTGACAGAAACCGTCGCATAAAAAGTATTGATTCATAAAACGAGTTTAAAACATTATTTTTCAGAAATTCCAAATCCTATTATCATCTAGACTATACAAAGATTATGTATGAAGAAGCCTCATAACTGAATCGACATAAAAATTAAGGTTTCAAATCATTTTCCACAACCAAATCAGATTCGCGGACGTTTCAGCGACATGTTAATAAATAAATCACCTAGGACAAACCACAAAGAATTTGACTATGATATTTTATATGCATAAACTAGACATCAAATAAACAGGACTCTCTTTTCAAACTTTTCGAAAAAAACGACTTTAAAATAGTATAAACAATGGAATGAAATCGACTTACAAACAGGGAATCGAATTAGGTTGGAATCGATGAGCAATCTTCAATCAAATGCAAGGATCGTGTGTGTGTGTGTTGGTGTGCGTCGAAAAGAGGGAGGCGGGTGAGATGAGGGTTGTGTAGTGTTAGGGTAAAAATTAGGTTAAGAATTAGGTAAAAACATGATGTTGGGTGTTGGGTTAAACATGTTATTGGGTAAACTCCAATGGGTCGAGGGTAAATGGGTTAGCTCACATCTCGAATTCCATGTAAACCCGTCTCAATTAACTTACGAAACAACTCGATCTTACGATACAACGCGAGTCAAGTAAAATAACTTAACGTAATTATCGTCTAAACAATTACCCGACTTAAATAGTAAAATAAAATACGGAGTATTACAATCTGTGTTGACTTGAAGAGGCAGAAAATGTTCTATTTGGACAACAGAGAGTATGATGAATTCCAAGATGGGGAGCACGTACACATGGCTCATATGGCTGTAAGTACAATATTGAAAACAAAGAACTAATGGTATAATGGTTTTGTTCGATAAGCTTGAAATTGAATAGTTGTTTACATTAATCATATACATGGGACTCTTTATGGTGAATACCTTAACACGAAAGGTACTGAAAGTGGGCTAAAAGTGAAGGACTACGAAATGAATAATGTGAAGTTTCATTGGCAATCGAAAGATTTGAACCTGGACTGTGGCCTATTCATGATGTTTCACATGATGTTCTTTGTTGGTGAGCCTTTTGATTGTGAACTAAGGATGCAAAGATGAGACAGTTATACAGGGGAGAGATTGCAACAACGCTCGTATTGAGTGATTTGAATAAAGATAGGAGTCAGGTCTGGAAGAGAGTTACAACCCTTAATGCCACAAAAGGTATACTGTTACATAAATTGCTGGCAAAAAGACAAAGAGGAAAAAAACAAAGCAAGAGAGAAAGGGGTGGGCAAAACAAAGTTCAGACGCCGCTATCAAAAATAAAAGGTTATATTTTAAAATACTGACTTCTACATTGTACAATCCTATTTTTTATTATTATTATAAATACAAAATATATATTGAATACTGTAATATAAAATATTTCTAGCTACTGTAGAAGATGGTTCTGCCAGTGTCGTTGGCAGCGGTAAAAGGGGGAAATCCGATGGCCTTGGATGCACGTTGAACTGTGGTGTGGCTGATCCTAAATTGGAGTTCGTCTCAAGATTTATGAAGGCAAACAAGTCATTTGTGTGCAAACATGTTGACTACGAGGAAAGAAGTGATTGACTACTGCCTATTGGACGACCACATTCTCCCATTAGAGTATGGTTCTTTAAAACATATATTTTTGTGCAACTTTTTTTTATTAATGGCCTGATAATATTGCAATGATATCTAAGTTTGACAAAAGAATTACAAAAGGTGATATTGTTGCTAGTGTCATATGATATTGTACGTTAATGGGTTTGATATTGTTTTAGAGTAGAAACCATTTAAATATGTGATATTGTTTGGTACAAAGCATGATATTGTATATAATCAAGTGTCACATAAAGAAAGATATTGTTCTTATTTTTGTTCACTTAATTTTGATATTGTTGTGGTACACAGTGTGATATTATTACATACGCAGGTTGATATTGTTAAATTGATTCTGAAAAATAAGTAGGGCTTTTAAATTTATAAATGTTGCCAGTGACATGTGGTATTTTTTTTAAATGATTGTGATATAGTTTCAAATTAGACACCTTTTAAATAAGTGATATTTTTTAGTATTGGGATGATATTGTCTACAATCAAGTATGATGTTTTGATAGTGGTTTCAAGGGTGCGATATTATTTAGCATGGATGTGATATTTTTTAGCATGGGATGTGATATTGTTTATCAAGATCACCTTTTAAATATGTGATATTGTTTAATTTTGATATTGGTTATCACTGTCACAGTTAATGTGACAATTTTTGAACATTGGTGTTAATGTTTTGAGCAGTGAGGTTGTTGCCAAGTTCAGTGATGATCAATACCTTGCAAGACAGGATATATTGTCGTTGCTTCCAAGTGTACATGTCAACAACAATGTGATTGAATGTTGGTCACTAATTCTGAATCACATTGAGCACATAAGTAACCCTATGAAACAAGTTTCTTGTTTTTTTTTGGAATTCGACACATGGTAAGTCGACATCTGTTTTGATTTATATATATTCACGCTTTGATTAAAAATATCACTTATTTTAAATGTGATATTGTTGGGGTACATAGTATGATATTATTGCATACACAGGTTGATATTGTTTAATTGATTCTGAAAATAGATAGGGATTTAAAATTGATAAATGTTGCCAGTGACAAGTGATATTATTTTTAAATGGTTATGATATTGTTTCAAAGTAGACACCTTTTAAATAAGTGATATTTTTTTAGTATTGGGATGATATTGTCTACAATCAAATATAATGTTCTAATATTGGTTCACAAGGGTACTGATATTATTTACCATGGACTGTGATATTTTTTAGCATGGACTGTGATATTGTTTATCAGGGTCACACTTCAGGAACTGTGATATAGCACACGTAAAAGTGATATTGTTTATACATATTCACTTTTTGATTAAAATGTAGTAACTCTTAAATGTAAAGGATTTGTTAACTTATATATATATATATATATATATATATATATATATATATATATATATATATATATATATATATATATATATATACACACACACACACACTACAGAATCAATAGTAGAAGTTACTGAAGGCAAATAAGCGAACAGGGAAAAGATATTCGAAGAATGGGACAAATTCATAAGAAGTAACACAGTACCATGTAACATGGAAGCAGATTTGGTTTTTATTCCGATGGTGTTGCAAGAACACTATTTCCGTGTTTGTGTAAATTTCAAAACCGAGACGATTGAAGTGTTAGACAATACAGAGTACGACAACTGGGAGCAGACTGAAATATACAAGGCTGCAGATTCAGTGGTATGATTTATTGATATTCTTGCTAGTGACATGTCATATGATTGTCTCATATTGTTGCTAGGATAGGTTGAGTGTATACAGTAAACGGATATGATTGTTTGACAAAATAATGACTAATAGTATAACTCATTATTGTAGGCCTATCACATGAGTGATTTCCTAGTAGGGAAAAATGTTGATAGAGCGCATGAAATAATAGATTTTGATGTTGTCAACACGAGTTTCAATTGGCAAAAGAAGGAAGCAAACAATACTTAATCGGGAAACTTCTTAATGATGCACATGATTCGGTATGAGGGGCAGTTGTTTGAAGCTGAGTTGCAGTCGAAAGTGCATAGGCGCTACTACTGGGTAGAAATAGCAGCGACATTACTTTTACCTGACATAAATGACATGAGGACAGCGCTGATTGGAAAAGTTAAAGAATTTACAGCGGGAAAGGGAGAGCTTTTAAATAGATTGAAGGAAAAGAGGAAGAATAACGAAGATGCAAAAGACAAGGGCAGTAAGATAAAAGGCAAGGATAATGTTGTTGAGAAGGACAATACTGTGGAAGAGGAAGTAACAAAGGCAGAAGGTCCGTCAAAAGAGAAGGCTAATGTTCAAACGAAAGCCAAGGAGGATGCTACTAGAATACCAACAATTAACACAGAAATACCCATTCTTCGCAAATCTCCAATCAGAAGGTAAAAACCAAAAACCCGACTTTTACATTTCTGATATAGAATCATAACATTACGTTTCTGCTTTTATTTGCAAAAGACACAAAGGTAGAAATTTCACATAGAACCATAACATGCCATTTTGGTTTTTTACAGACTACCTGAATCCAGACAAGACGGTGAAGATGATGCAAAAACACCCACAATCCAGTACAAACGACTGAAGACGACTGCAAATCCTAATAATAGAGGTAGAGGGAGAGGTAGAGGAAGAGGACAAAAGTAGGATTAGGAATGTAATTTGGTAGGACAGAGATGTGATATTGTTTCGGGGAGTTGTGTGATATTGTTTTAGGTACACTGGTAGGAAATATAACTTTTTTTTGATCAACTCTTAGTAAATCGTGATATTGTTTGGAGTTGTGTGATATTTTGCTTAAGTTGTTGTGATATTAGTTCTCGTAAAATATAATGTGAGACAAGGTTGTTAAAATCTTTTTCTTTGATATTGTTTTGGTACCCAGTGTGATATTGTTCCGTAAACATGTTGATATTGTTGTATTTATTCTCTAAAATAAATCAGCGGATAGGGATTTAAAAATTCATTTTTAGTTGGATAAGTTTTTTTGTACACATTGTGATATTATTAAGTACAATGGTTGATATTGTTTTATTGCTTCTAACAAATAACAAACAGCGGATGTGGATTTAAAAATCCTTTTAACTTTGATATTGCTATGGTACAAATTGTAATATTATTGCACTCACTGGTTGATATTGTCTAGTATGTCTTTGTGATATTTTATTCATATTTTTGTAATATTGTTTCCTAAAAACATCCAATTGTAGTGGTAATATTTATGAATAATGGTTATATTGTTTCACTTTAAATGTGATATTCCTTAGTAGTATTTTACAGTATAATACAATATAATAAAATACGTATACAAGCAAGTGTAATGTTGTGATATTGTTTAACTATTATGATGATATTTTTTTGAATCAAGTATGATATTCCTTCAAATGAGGTGGGATAGTATTTAATAATGACAACAAAACAACATTAGTAATTATGCGGTTTTTATAACATTGATACCCAAAAAATGGAGAGAATACAAAATTGATGCTATTGGGAATGACATACAAGAAAAATAATTGAATAGTGTAAGCAATAAAAAGTCGATTGTGAAAAGTTGATGATGTAAAATAGACTTCCTCAGCATGCAGAAGCCCTTAATCACTATCAACAAGTGAAGAAATCTGCAAAACAAACAGACAAAAACAGTGACATAACGTCAGTAATAAGTTTGACAAAATATAACTTTTTTTTGATCAACTTCTGGTAAACTGTGATATTGTTTCAAGGGTTGTATGATAATATGTTTTAGTTGTTGTGATATTAATCCTCAGGAACAACAACAGTGGCTAGGGATATAAAAATCCTTTTTTCTTTGATATTATTGGGTACGTAGTGTGATATTATTGCATACACGTGTTGATATTGTTTAATTGATTCTGAAAATAGATAGGGATTTAAAATTGATAAATGTTGCCAGTGACAAGTGATATTGTTTTTAAATGATTGTGATATTGTTTCAAAGTAGACACCTTTTAAATAAATGATATTTTTTAGTATTGGGATGATATTGTCTACAATCAAGTATAATGTTCTGATATTGGTTCACAAGGGTACTGATATTATTTACCATGGACTGTGATATTTTTTAGCATGGACTGTGATTTTGTTTATCAGGGTCACACTTCAGGAACTGTGATATAGCACACGTAAAAGTGAAATAATAAAAGTTGTAAGACAAATTACTTACATCGGATTCATGATCAAACGAGTGTTGTGATGTATCAACAGCTGGATTAGGGCAATTCCGCTTATCATGATGTGCCATTTGTTTACAATTATTGCAAAATCTTTTCGGCTTTTGTGCCTTAGCAACGAACTGATCTTTCTTGGACATCGACCTCTTGCCACTACCCTTGTTTTTTGATTGAACATGAGGTAGTATACGAACCTCAGATGAAGACTTAACCCCAAGGAGCATCTCCAACTCTTGCTGTTTAGTCAATTTTTCAAAGACTGAGACTTGAAATTTTGTCTAAATGTCTTGATAATGAAGTCAGTTCATTTATGTGATTTTCAGCAGAGATTTGAGCGAGTGTTAAATTTGAGTAGAATTCAGACAGGCAGTCAAAATCAAGCTTAGTGACATCCGACGAATTAAAATCATCCAACAATTGACCGTGAACATCATACAAGGACATTTTTTTAGTGTTCTTTGTCCACCTCGAGAAGATACTTATCGGTA
Organism: Silene latifolia; assembly: GCF_048544455.1. NCBI lineage: Eukaryota > Viridiplantae > Streptophyta > Magnoliopsida > Caryophyllales > Caryophyllaceae > Silene > Silene latifolia. Next base: position 61,544,097 of record NC_133532.1, on the reverse strand, counting down.
TCTTCTTGATCCCTTTACCGATAAAATCCAGATGATGTGTTTACATATGTATCCCTTCCTCTCAAACAACTTGCATGAACATGTTGCATCAAACGTTGAAGGATTAAATGCGACGATGATGTAAGTCTTATGGAAGATAGAATCTTCAACATCGAGGAACCTTCAGACGCCCCCTTGAAGAATCACCAAAGACTACATGAGTTTAGAGAATCAACGCACTGCTGTTGGAATTCATAAAAGAGAGCGTGCGTATAAACAGTCGATGCATGAACCTCAAGGCTAAGAAGGGTTTTGGTTTGAGGTAGGGAGTGATCACTATCTCTGTCAAGAGATTTTTGGGTGTACCGTTGCTGATCCATAGCACTTTGAAAGCGCATCCAAAACTCAACAAGTATGCCATGAGGATTCTCAAAGCGCTTAAAGAAGCTGTTTTCGCTCTCAGAGCGTTGCGTTGTTCTTAAAAGACAACCAAGAGGAATATCACGATAATACGCAGGAATCCAACGTTGCCGCTTGGAAAACAGATATTGCAACCATGCATTATCTTCCAATTGAAACTCACTGGTCAACGAACACCACCTCTCTTCGAAGTCAGAAGGCTCTAAGTCTGAATCCCAAACAACAGAATTCAGACGAGTGACAAAGTCAGTCTCTTTGGTCACTGTCGTGCCTAACTTTTCAGGTAATTTCTTCATAATATGCCACATGCAATAGCGGTGGGCAGCAGTCGTAAAATTAGCTGGGATTGCAATTTTCATAGCAGGACATTGATCGGTAAAAAAGCAATGGGGTTCCTTTCCACCCATACAATCTAAGAATTTTGTGAAAATCCATTTAAAATTCTGGTCATTCTCCCTAGACATAAGCGAAGCGCCAAAAGTGACGGACTTCTTGTGATGATCAACACCAGTAAAGGGAGCAAAGATCATGTCGTACTTATTAGTTGAATAGGTTGGGTCAAAAGTCACCGCCTCACCATATAGAGCGTAATTACGACGTGTTGCTGCATCAGCCCAAAATACACGAAACAAACACTTATTCTGATCAATATCATAGGCATAATAAAAACCTTCCTGGGTTTCATGAAGGGTTTCCAACTGGTCTACAAACATTTGAGCATCCTTAAGACCTATAAAACACTTGATTTCCCTTCCAAAATTCTTAAAGTCAGTCAAAGAAGCTCCAATATTTTCATAGCCGTCAACATATTCCTTGATGGACCTGAAAGTAGAGGTTGGGCCAATATTGACCTTGCAATTATCAACGATGGTTTGTTTATGTTGAAAAGCAAGGTTTCTACATTTTTTCTGAAATTCTCTATACTCGAGTGGAGAAAGAAGGTGGTTATGGGCGCATGAAAGCGATCAACAACAAAGAGTGGCACTTGAACTTGGTCAATTTCTTTAATAACAAATTTAAAGAAAATCCTAGCTTTACAACCAATCCTAGTAACCTTAGTCTTCTTCGGATTATAGGCCTTGACCATTGGCTCCTCCTCCTCACCAGTAATGGGTAATATTGTCGGCTTAGAATCCCTAAATCCTTCCCGGTGACACACAATCAATTTTGTCCTAATATCTCCACTACTACGAAACCTTTTCGTTGAAGATTTCCTTGGTTCAAAACCACATGCTATTGCATAAGTCTCATAAAACTGTATACCCTCATCTAACGTAGCAAAAGTTTGTCCTATTGTAGGTGTAAATTCAGTTACAATATTTCTGACCCACTCCTCAGAACCTCCAGGGATCACCATCAAAGAAAGACGATTCCCAGCATGCACCTCATCAACGTTTATGCATTGTGGAGTAGGAACAGGTACCACAGGAATAACAAAAGTATTTTCTACAGCAAGAGAGGTTGAATAAACAAATTATAACAAAGATAACTAGATTATAACAAAACTATGATACTGTGAAGGAATTCATGTGATATTGTGTAACATAACATGTGATACTGATGAATATAAAATAAATACGCAACCGTATTGCAGCCTATGATACTTGTGAAGGAATACATGTGATATTCTCGAAGCATAACATGTGATACAAATGCACATGTAAAGTAATTACTAGTCATGTCGCGCCTATGATACCGTAAAGGACTCAATGTGATATTCGAAGCATAACATGTGATACTAATGTCTGAGAAAGTAATTACCAGTCATGTACTGCGACCTATGATCTTGTAAAGGACTCAATGTGATATTCTAAAGCATAACATGTGACACTAATGTACGTAAAGTAATTACAGTCATGTACTTGCCTATGATCTTGTAAAGGACTCAATGTGATATTCGAAGCATAACATGTGATACTAATGTACGTAAAGTAATTACGAGTCATGTATGACAAAGATATGATACTGTAAAAGACTCAATGTGATATTCTAAAAGGAAATCTGATTCTAATGAGCAGTAATCAGGCAAACAAAATCTATAAAATGTGATACTATTTAGAATTGATTATGATACTCTAAAGAATAAAAAGTGATACAAAGGAAACTGTTAAATAACGATCAAAATTGATGTAAACACAAACAATGAATGCAAAATAAACTTGATGATAAAGAAAACAGACAATCAGTACATCATTTTATACGTCAATTAGCACAGAACTAAAAGATGAAGAAAACAGAGAATAAATTTTAACACATCAAATAGCAAAAACTACATGTTGAAGAAAGTAGGTAATCAGTACATGATTTTAATACATAAATTAGCACGAATTGATGAATCCGTGATTGATGTTGATGAATTATAACATCAATTATAACAAAAAACCAGTAATCACAAAACGAATTCAGTCGAAGATACAATAACAACAAAACATCATGCAATAAACAGGAAAACAGAATGAAAAAATTAAAACATAAAATAAAAGAAGCAAAACGATGAAATACCTGACATTGAATATGTTAAAATTGAGGAAAAAAGAGATGAAGATGACGAATGATGAAAAAGTCAATGAGGATGAGCCACTGAGACGAATGATGAAGAAAATCGATGAAAATCGATGACGGATGATGATGAAAACAGGTGAAGATGACAACGAGAGCGAACAAGACGACAACGCGCGAAAATTGACGGCGTAAGAATAAACAGGGTGATCGCGGAAGAGAGAGAAGAGAGAGAAAGTGAATGAATTCAAATGGTGAGGTTTGAGCTGATAATATGGTTGATATAACAAGTTTAGGAAATGACGAAAATAACCTCACTAATAGCTTGATATAAATCAGTATTGTTATGACTCATGTATGATATTGTAGATGGACTCATGGACTCAAATAATCAGGTAGGACTCATGTGATCCTAATTCTATATATATATATATATAGAGAGAGAGAGAATTAGGATCACATGAGTCCACCCTATATTTTTGAGTCCCGTGAGTCCACTTATGTATCACACGCTCTACACAAAAATATCACGAGTTTTTTAATGAATAATTTTTTTTTTATGAATATTTTTTTTAAAGTCTAAGCTGTGATATATTATCAGAGGGCAACTTTGATCATAATCCTTGCTTGGTGAGTACAGGTACTGCTGATGGGAGAAAGAATAGGCCTTTTAAGTATTTTAATATGTGGGGGTCAGCTCCTGGGTTCAAAGACTGTGTGCAAGGAATCTGGAATCAGTGGATAGATGGTACTAAGATGTACAAGATAGTCAGGAAGCTGAAGCTTCTAAAACCAGAACTGAAAAAGATTAATAGAGGTCATTTATCTGATATTGAGAATAATGCTGATATTGCTCAAATTAAATTGACCCAGATTTAGAAGAAATTGGTGAGCCAACCTGGAGATGAGGAGCTGCTGAAACAGGAGTATGAAGCAAACAATTTATCAAACTATCTTCAGAAGGCTAAGCTAGATTTCTTGAAACAGAAAGCTAAAGCCCATTGGTTAAAGGAAGGGGATGCCAATTCAGCCTACTTTCATGGGGTCATCAAGGCCAGAAGAAATAAACATTTTATTTCTCAGATTCTAGATCATCAAGGCAAATAATGTAAGGATGAGCAAGGTATCCAAGATGCTTTTCTCCAGTATTATCAGTTTTTACTGGGGTCAAGTTCCAGCACCACAAAGGTAAACTCCTTCATTGTGCACAGAGGGAAGCTCTGTACTGAAGAACACAAGAAAATTCTTCTGACACCAATCACTAAGGATGAGATCAAAGATATTATCTTTCATATTCCTGATGACAAGGCACCAGGTCCTGATGGTTTCTCTAGTAAATTTATTAAGGACAGTTGGGATATAGTGGGAGAAGAGATCACTGATGCAGTTAAAGACTTCTTTGAATTAGGGAGACTTCTTAAGCAGCTCAATACTACTTTGCTCACTCTGATTCCTAAGACTGATATACCCACTTCTGTGCTACAATATAGACCTATAGCCTGTTGTAATGTGATTTATAAATGCATTTCAAAACTTTTATGCTCCAGGCTAGCAAGCATTCTACCTGATTTAGTCTCTCAAAATCAGGGAGGTTTTATTCAAGGCAGAAGTATCATGGAGAATATTCTTATATGTCAGGATATTGTCAGGCTATATGAGAGGCAAGCAGTGTCCCCAAGATGTCTATTTAAAATAGATCTCCAGAAAGCATATGACACTATTGAATGGGCATTTTTGGACCAAATGATGATTGCTTTAAAAATACCTAAACAGTTTAGAGAATGGATCATGGAATGTGTGACATCAGCTACTTATTCTATTAACTTGAATGTAAATGTCTTTGGTTTCTTTAAGGGGCAGAGGGGATTGAGACAAGGAGATCCTCTTTCTCCACTGCTATTTACTATCTGCATGGAGTACCTCACAAGGCTACTAGAGTACACCACTGACACCATGGATTTCAGGTACCATCCCCTTTGCAAACCTCTCAAGTTGACACATCTTATGTTTGCAGATGATCTTTTAATGTTTTGTAAGGGAGATGCTTCCTCTATCATGACTATTTTGAGGACTTTTGCTACTTTCTCTCAATCCTCTGGGCTTAAAATGAGTAAGGGTAAGTCTAATGCTTACTTCAATGGAGTGAAGAATGACTTGAGGAGAGATATACTTCAAATATCTGGCATGGTAGAAGGAAATTTCCCTTTCAAGTACCTTGGTGTGCCTATCAAAACAACTAGGCTGACTGCTCAGGAATGTAAGCCTCTTATTGACAAGATAGTGCAGAGAATTAGGATTCTGGGGTCCAAAAAATTGTCTTATGCTGGAAGATTGGTGTTGGTAAAATCTGTTCTCAAGACTTTCCACAATTATTGGGCAAGCATGTTTATCCTACCTAATGGGGTAATTCATAGAATTGAGGCCATTTGTAGGAACTTCCTATGGGATGGGGGAGTGGAATACCTACGGTCTCCTCTAGTCTCATGGGAAAAAATATGCAAGCCTAAAGATGAAGGGGGGTTGGGTCTAAAGGAAGATATCCTATGGAACAGAGCTGCAGTAGGCAAATTGGTTTGGTGGATTGCATCCAAATCTGACCACCTTTGGGTTAAATGGGTCAATCACACTTATATAAAGGGAGAGGACTGGCTGAACTACACTCCGACCAACAACTCTAGTTGGGCATGGAGGAAGATTTGCCAGGTCAAGTCTCTTTTCTATGAGTCGTATCAGCTGAATACGTGGTCAACTATACAAGGGCAGGAATACACGATTGCTAAAGGCTATGAAATGATTAGAAACAAAGGGGAAAAGGTGGACTGGTCTAAACTAGTGTGGAATTCCCTAACAATTCCCAAACATGGATTTATTGCCTGGATTTATCATCATAACAATATGAACATCAATGAAAAATTATTCAGGCTGGGTATTAGTGATTCGGATACCTGTTGCATTTGCAGAAGGGAGACTGAAACCATCAGTCATCTTTTTTTCGAGTGCGCCTACAGCAGAGCTGTGCTTCAGTTGATGGGAACTTGGGTTGGGATTCCAATGCCAGTCACTAATTCGATCAATTGGAGACTCAACCTGACGAACTCCAATCTGGGAAAGGATATCATCAACGCTATTTATAATTCCGCCATTTATCACATCTGGAAACAACGCAATATAAGCAAACATGAGGCTACCCTTATTATTCCGAGAAAGCTGATGCAAATCATGAAGAAGGATCTGCAGCTTCGAATTAAGGGCGTCCAACCAAAAACTCAAGGGGCGCAGGATAGATCTCTTATGCTGAGGTTATTGAACTGAGATGAGAGATGGTTCAAGATGAAGAAGTTATTGTGATGGAGATGAATTGAAGGAATCGTGGGGATAGGATGAAGATGATGAAGATCTGGGTTCTGTTGATCTCGTTTTTGTTGTCTGATTTAGGGTTCCCATCTGATTTTGTTTGTGACATATTTGGAATGTAAGTTGGGCTAGCTTGTACTCCGAGTAGGTGGGCTCACTTTTGATTTGTATCCGATTGTGGGACTCTACCCATAAAGATGGATGTATGGTTACGATTCTATTATCAATATACTTACATTTTATCGAAAAAAAATAAGCTGTGATATTGTTTAGTATAACATGTGATATTGTATCTGAGTTTGTGAGTACAGTAAAAGAGTATCACAAGTTATACAAAACAATATCACACCTTACAATAAACAATACCACTGGTTGTACTAAACAATATCGCGGGTTATACTATACAATATCACACCACTGAACCTAACTCCGCCTTTCGACATATTCATTGTTAGTCATCTTGTCCACCATTGTAATCCGCCATTATTTGTGTCTCCTCTCTTACATAGCTCAACTCCATTAGAGAATAAAGAGAGATAAGAAGACAAGAGGATTATCATAGCATATACTTGTTTAATTTTTAGTGTAAGAAGGAAATATAGGTTTTTGAACAAATGATTTCTTACGGTTTTTTTCTTGTTTTACAATTGATTTATATACTTGTTGGAGCTTTGATTTTCAAATATTTTTGGAAAGTTATGCACAAGTCAGGAATAATTAGCCTTCAGGTAAAACCAACCATTATTCAAAAGGGTGTTATGGATAATTGGACATACTCGGAAAAATGAGACCAACAAGCTCAAAGATGGGCGCAGAATGAGTAGTTGCAATCCAAAAAAGATAATTGAGTTTGAGAGACAAATCTCTGCTACTAAGGGTGAGACCACCTCTACTTGCAATGAAAATTCGAGAAATGAGGCCAACAAGCTCAAAGATCAACTTTCGGATCATCAAACATTCCTAAAAGATATGGAAATCAAATCCCATAAGGTATGTCATCAAATTCGTTTCACTGAATCTGAATTCAAGTAAAAAATTATCGAGTTAGAAACAACTAAGAGCGAGTTAGAAGTGCGTCAAGCTCATCTTTCAACTTGTGAAGATCATATACAAGATTTGGAGCAGGAATTGAGATTAGCACATGATCAATGTTCCTCAAAAAATTATTAATTGAAATCAAAGTATTCATTATTAGAGATTTTGAACAGGAGGATTGATGAACATGAGGAACAAAGTTTGATCTGTAAGAAGGAAAATGAAGATATGCAAATTAGGTATCGAGATTTGCAAAATAGACTCTCGGAATATATGTTACAGTTAAAATTGACTAAGAGTGACCTAGAATTGTCAATCGAAAATGGGAAAGAACTCGAATCTACGTTATCCAACTGTAAGGTCGAAAATCAAAATTTGATGGCAAATCTGAAAAGTGTACACGATGAATGTTATTCCTCCTTCAGAAAGGAGTTGGAATTTGCTAGGCATGAACTAGAAAACATTAAGAGATTAATAAATAAAAATTAATAATAAACACCCTTTGATATTTTTGTGTACAGCGTGTGATACATAAGTGGACTCATGGGACTCAAAAATATAGGCGGACTCACAGGATCTTGCCTCTCTCTCTCTCTCTCTCTCTCTTTATATATATATATATATATATATATATATGTATATATATATATATGTATATGTATATATATATGTATATATATATATATATATGTATATATATATATATATGTATATGTATATGTATATATATATATATATATATATATATATATATATATATATATATATATGTATATATATATATATATATATATATATATATATATATATATATATATATATATATATATATATATATATATATATATATATATTTCATTCTTGTACTCTTCTCATATCGAAATACAATGAAGTGTATGACAAATTAATGACGAGTCAATTTAAAATATATAATAACGATAACTAAAAATAAAACCATTATTCCCCTCAAAATAAAATATAATAAAACCTTTATATATACTGCACATGTGGGGGATCTACAATAATATACGATGATATGAATAAAGAAGTAAAGTGAGATGTCTGAAGTTTAAACGGTCTTAATTAACTAAGGCCCTGTTCTTTTGGACTTAAAGTCACTTAATTTAAGTTAACTTCAGATCCTATAAGTTGATTCGATTCTTTGATCCTATAAGTTGATTCAGATCATATAAGTTCGATTGATTGAGATCCTATAATTTCGATTTGATTCGAGATCCTATAAGTTCGATTCGAGATCCTATAAGTTCAGTTCAGTTCAGTTCAGATCCTATAAGTTCAGTTCAGATCCTATACTCACCTAATTTAAGTTCGGTTCAGATCCTATAAGTTCAGTTAAGTCCAGTTCATATCCTATAAGTTTAGTTCAGATCCTATAAGTTTAGTTAAGTTCAGATCCTATAAGTTCAGTTAAGTTCAGATCCTATAAGTTCAGTTAAGATCCTATAAGTTTCAGTCCAAAAGAACAGGGCCTAAGACCAACTTATCCGAGAAAACACCAAACAAATGGAATAATATTGAATCCTAAGAAAGTATTGAAACAGAAATATCCAAAAGAAGCTTAGAAGATGCGTTAAGGCCCGCTCATGGTACTCTTTAGATACAAACATCGAACTTGCAAACATATTGTAATACTCCGTATTTCATAAGGATTTATTTATAAAGCTTATTAGAATTAATATTATTCGAATTAGAATATGCAGTGAGACAGAATATGCTAGTGTATATGAAATTTGGAAAGTTTACTAGCTATTGATAGGATTGTCGGAACCTAATCAAAGATAAATACCCTTAGGGGTGTTCATTGGTCCGGGACCGGACCGGACCGGACCAAACTCTCTGGACCGAAGACCAAAGAAGGGTTAATAGGTGGACCGAGGACCGGACCATATTAATATTGGTCCGGTCTAGTCTGGACCATAAAAACGCGTGGACCGGACCGGACCGGACCAAATAGACCAAAGTGGACCAAATATTATTGTCATTGACATGTTTTAGCATATAAAACTAGAACTCGAGAAGTTCGTAATGACCAAAATAAACAACATTATTTTCTTACTAGATTTAACTACATAATTACACATCTTATAATACGTGTAAACAAAGTAGAAAATAAAATCAATAATATTACAATTTAAAAAATTCTTCTTACATAACTTCGGTCCACGGCCCGGTGCGCGGTCTATTCGGTTTGGTCCAGGACCGGACCGAAGACCAAAGTAGAGTAAATAGGTGGACCGTGGACCAGACCAAATAAAATTCGGTCTCGTCTGGTCCGGACCAAATGGTCCGGACCGGTCTGGTCTTTAGTCCGGACCACTGAGTGAACAGCCCTAAATACCCTAGACACAAATGAATGTAGTAATAGGGTCGAACACAAGGAGACGGGAGTTGCTATATGAGTTGTTCTGGGGTGAATTCTATCTAGGTCGGTTATCGATTGTCCTCAATGTGTAAAACAAAGAAGGACACCCAACAAGGGGAGATGGGATTGTTGGAATATGTGTCCTCCGACAATAATGCGATCACAACTGTCGATTATGATGATCACATGTTTAAGTCTCATTTTAAGAATACATATGGGAAGTAATATTTTACTGTCAACTGGTTCACACATATCGGTAATGATTGGCTGACTAGAGTTTGACATTACTGTCGTGCGACGGTGGTGATCAGTTGATCCCCTTAGGTCATACCTAAAGGGTAACACTCTTAATTGATTATTTAATTGATCGTATAACGATATGGGTTAATTAAATTACTTAAAATTGACGGACGATTTTGGAGTAATATTTCCGTATCTCGTTATAAGATTAAACAAGATACGGTCTAAGTAATCGAATTGTTTTATTACTTAGATGAAATTATTGTTTACGGAAACAATTGAAACAGAATGAATTGATTATTATAAATACAGAATGTTGTAATTTATGACTCGGGAACTCATTTCGGTACAAGTAATTATGAATTACTAGGTTAACTTTATAAGTGATATATTTTATTAATATGTTGATTTTTAATTGTTAAAAATACATTTTATATTCATAATGTCATGGAATATGTTACATGTGACAAATTGATAAAATAATGTGTAAAATGGATTTCCCATTTTACACTATATGTACCGAAATTTATGGTGTATTAGGCAAAATATTGTGTTGATTATTTTAAGTGGAAAGCATAATCATTAACCTAATACATAGCCATGCAAACCTAGTTGGTTTTGTGAAGAGCAACTTGATCATGCATTGGCTAATACCACCCCCCTACCCGGTTTTCCTTGTGCAAGGCCAAGGGTCTTTTGCTTATTATTTTCCTAATATACACTACATGCATTATAGTGTATATTTTCATTCTAACATCATCTAAAATATATAGTTTTAGAGAGATAAAAAATTACTCCATTTTTCTTCCCTCTTGACCAAAATTTCAAGAGGACAAAACAATAATTTTGGGTCAATTTAGTTAAATTAATATTGTTCTAGTATTAATAATATTAATTTTAAGAGGTTATCTTGGGTATTATTCCTTGGGAGGGATTCTAAACTTGAATCCTTTGTTCATCCAATTTTAGGAGAGATCAAGAATAAGTAAGTATGAGAACTCATTTGTGCCCAATAATCCGAAATTTCTATTGTAAGAATGACGATTTCTTCTTCATCTTTATTCATGTTTGCATGCATAAGATCCAATTTAATTTTATGACTAAATTAATTAAAACATATATGAATATGTTGAGTACAATGAGATATAGATTTCTAACAAGCGGTATCAAGAGCCTTAGGTTGTTTGCATGCAAATAGGTTATTGTTTTTCCGAGTTATACGATTAACAAATAAAACTTATAAATTTGTGTTTATTATGATATATCACGATATCAATCATGCATGTTAAAGTTTCTGGTCCTAAAATGTATTTAGGATATTTTGGTTAATTTATGGATTTTTATTGTTCATTTTATATAATAATGGCATCAAAATGTGATTTTATGATAAAAATGTCATTTTTGGAATAAAATTAGCTAAACTTTGATTTTTCCAGTGGTTTTTGCATATGTTTTCACATATATTATCTTATGATGACCTGTAATATTTCATAATTTTATGAGTTCATATACTCGAAATACAGATTTTTCAAAATAAAATCGAATTTAAATGGAAAAATAGGTTAATATGAGTTATATTTCCAATATGGTCATAGAAATTTAGTATCTTGTCACATGAAATTTTAAAAGATGTGTGTAAAATAATTGGCTATAATGAAGTCTTTATGCATGATTTATGAATTTTTGATGAAAAATAACATAAATAGTGACTTTAATTAGTAAAAATTGCTAAAACATACTTCATGACTAAGGAAAAATGTCACATATTGCATTTTATCACCTATTTCAGATCTAAAATTGAAAAGTTGATAAAAATAATTTTTTCTCATTTTTTATGGTTATATTTGATAAATCCGATAAACCGCAACATTGTTTTTCTCAATAAATTTCGAAATTTTTAACCTAAGTTTTTGAATATTATGAGTGTCATGGTATTTTTTCAGAATGTTCATGAGTTTAAAATTTCAAATTTTGAATTTATTTGAAATTTTTATGATTTATTTGAAGTTTATAGCATTATATTGAAATTTTGAGTCCATTTATGAACAATTTTAAGAAATTTAAGTTAATTATTGTCAATATGTTAGTGGAGACTAATTTTGAGTCCTAAGATGGTTAGGGTAATTAACTAATACATAAATATGATTTTATGTAATTTATTGTGATTTTAAAAGGTTGAATCAAGCAAATCCGTAAAAACCGATTAATATACGATATTGGCTCCTTAAAGGCGATTTAACATTAAATTGGGCATGTTCATACATATTATAATGCTGCATTTTATTTATGATTGTCATAATTTTATTTTATGTAATTTTTGAATTATGTAATTTTGCTTAGTATGGCCTTAGTTGTTAATTGGTATTGCCCGAAATGCATGGGAATATCGATTCAGTTGTAATTTATTGTGATCTCGTATCACCATTTTGTAATTTAATAGATTTATTTTTATTTTAATTACAAATGTATAATAGGAAATTATGTAATTTGTTATGTAATTTATTTATTCCGGAGATCCTTGAAGACGGTGTCACTCGAGAAGGCGATCCATTAAAGACGGTGCTACCTCGAGATGCGTGCCAAAACCGAAGTTCAAGGGACCAATGGAGTTGGTTTCCGAATTTTTAATAGTTTATTAGATTTACTATTTTAGGAAGGCCATACTAGGATTTATATTTTATGCTTTGCATTTTATTTATATGTTGCATGCATCGCTAAATCACCATAACTAAAACATGCATTATCATTAAATCGAGTATATCGACCGTGTCAATTACAATTATCGTAGTTCACCGCTTTAGTTCACTTAAAACGTGATGGATAATAAATTGACATGACCTCTCGCTAAAATAAACAATTGAGACTTAGCCTTACCAAAAAGTAGAAACCATGAAAACCTATTTCGTGAGGGAGTGCGCTCGGCTACACCGGGGTACAAACCTTGTTACGTAGGGGAAGTGGGTAATAAATGTCTATGCACCGAATTCATGTTGATAAGGGATGAATCGGCTACACCGTGCCCAAGTTAATGTGGATTTGGATCATGGACACATTTATTCGAAATTTGGGTTGAACTCAACAAAAGTATTGATAAGGGATGAATCGGCTACACCGTGCCCTTGTCGGATGTGTTTTGGGTTAAAGATAAATGTTAATGTAATTTTATCGACCAAGAGTTCTAAAAGTAGAATCGATTAAAAAGTTAATCCATCGAGTTATATTGATAAGGGATGAATCGGCCACACCGTGCCCAAGTTAATATGAATTTGGATCTTGGAATCATTTATCAAGTTGGGTAGAGGTCACTAGATAAATGCAATAAAACTTGTTTAAATTAAATTTTACGAGTGTTATTATTATCATGAAAACGACATATGTTTTATTCCTTCTATTTTTCGTTTTGTAGACCACTTTTATTTCTCATAACAATGGCCGCTCCAAACACCAACGCCACACCTCTCACTAATGCTTCATGGCTCCGATCCTTCATGGATCGTTGTAAACTTGAAAAGAATGGGTCAAATTTCTCCGATTGGGATGCCCAACTCAAATTAGCCGCCCAAGGTGACGACAAGCTTCGTTACCTCACCGAGGCCTCTCCACCCGAACCTAATGCTAGGTCAAGTGCCGCTACTAGGGAAGCATATGAGGCTTACCACAAGTAGTCCGCCGCAATGAAAAATGTGTTGATTTTTGCGATGGAGGCGGATATCCAAAGGAGAACCTTTAAAATGGGCACCGCTAATGAAATCTATTCCAAGCTTGTGACAATGTTTTCACAAACTCCGCGGATCGTCCAATATGAGGCGGCAGCGACATTCTTTGATCTCGACTTTAAGGAGGGCTAAAAGGTTAGCCCTCATGTGCTCAAATTAATGGAACTAGTCGAGACTTTGAAGATTCAAAAGGTTGAAATCCCCAAAGAACTCATTGTAGATAGGATTCTACACTCCTTATCCAAAGTCAAGGCATATGTTCAATTCTGGGTGAGTTTTAACATGCAAGACAAGGACGTGTCTCTTGAAGAGTTTCACAAGTTACTTGTGCAAGCCGAAAGAGACATGGGGTTAAATGTTAACCCAGCTAAGGATGTGCTTAACATAAGCACCAAGAGTAAGGGGAAGTTCAAGAAGAATGGGAAGAAGGGTAAGAATCAAGCTCCCACTTTCACCAAGGCTAAGACTTTTGAAGCTAGCACTTCCAAAATCAAGAAGGGTCCTCTTGACAAATGCCATTATTGTAATGGTGTTGGACATTGGAAGAGGAATTGTTCCAAGTATCTTGGTGACATCAAAGCTGGAAAGATCACTCCAGTAGGTAAATGACTATCCTTTCTTTTATGTTTCTAATTCAACTATGGTATTGTGATACAAAGTTGTGATAATGGATCCCCTTTTTATTGTAAATAGGGCCTCCACCAAGCAAGGACAAGGGAAAGGAAAAGCAAGCTTGAGAAATCATCAAGAAGCTAGGAGTAGCTTCCATGAAGCTTGGCTTTTTATTGTCTTATTTTAATTTATGTTTCGGATTTTTAGAACTATTTTGATTTCCGTGTTCGACATGGAAATGGTCGATCCTTTCTAAACAATTGTTGTATTTTGGATTATGGTGGCTTGGTTTGCAACCCAAGTCACCCCTATTATCTTATTTCCATGTTCTAAAAAATTCGTCTTTATATGCTTGCACATAGAAACATATGATCATCCACTTAAAGTGATCTAACAGACAACTATAATGATGAGATTCATTATATGTCCACAAGCTTAAGGCTTGTGTATGATCAATTATAAAGTGATGTTGAGTTGATGAACTCTCTTAAAGGAATGTCAATCACCAAGTACACCTATCTAATCTAAAACTATTAGTCAATTTATGAGATAGTCCTCCTTATACTTCAAAAATCATTATTTGTGTCTCATAAGCTTTCTTTGAATCTCTAGTGTATTTATTCTAAAGATAGAGTGGGAGAAAAATGTAGACACAAAGAACACAAAGCAAAATTGTATACTTGAGTAAATGAGATCTACGAAAGAAAGAATGATTTGTATACCTATATAGATAGTGTACACGAATAGATGAGATCTATGGTCTCGAATAGATGAAATCTACATGACAAAAGGGACCAAGTGAAGTAATCAAAAGAATATGTTCTCAAGATAACTACACGAGGAGACCAAAATAAAGTTTTGGAAGAAAATGACTAATGAAAAGACTTATCAAGAGATTTGGTTAGTTTATGAACGACGTTTGACCAATAGTTTCAATATTGATAGTTACTTAAGAGCCTAAATGAAACAAAGTTGCATTCTCGAAAGTAAATGTGATTTATGACTAAAAGTTGCGAAGAAAGATATGCCGATATCTACAAAAGCTAAATTAATTGTTAACCACGCTAGCGTCATTACTTAACCTCATTATGAAAATGAAATGGTTAAACCTCCTTCCGAAAAGTGTATTTTGAGAAGGATGTGTATTAGATGTAATTCACATTTAAATAATGACATTGCTACGCATCATTATAAAATGAATGAGTTAGAGATTAAAAATCTCTTTCCATAAGGTTAGGATTGAAACCTTTTCTAAATAGGTATTTTGAAAAGATATGTTGGGAACATTTGGTTTTATCGTAATAACTTGGCAAAGCAAAATATATTTCAGTTCTTGAAATGTTTCGATTGAGTGGTCAATTGCGAAACATGTGGAATTAAGTGGGAGTCAGAAATTATCATGTGAAGACATGGAATTTAGTGGGAGCAATCATCTTGTAAAAATTTATAACTCATTACTCATTGAGAATAACGAGCTAATACTATCTTTCACAAAGATATTTTTGAGTTTTCAATTCTGGATGAAAATGGACTATGATGAATCCAATCACATCATGAGATGTTGGATAGGTATTGAGAAATACACATCGAATCAACGAGAAACGTAGGTTATTCATGTCAATGAAAATGGAATTGCCATTAGCATTCATGGTCATTCATTGAACCTAAGAATGGTTGATCACATGATTATAAATTACTAATGTTTCCGCCATTAGAATAATCATGCACATGTCCAATAATGAATCATATGCATAAGAGCATGATGAATCATTGGCAAGCCATAGAAGAATCGTCATGAATTCACGAGGAGAACTAATGAGCGATTCCAGTGTTGGACAGAACACTCTGTTATGTGACAAGAGGTTGCACATATTAAAGTTCGAACACACATAAAGATTTATGAAATCCCTAAGCTATTCAAGCAAAAGGGAGAAATAAGAAGTTTTGAAAGATACTTAGTTAAAGTAAGAAGTTACTCAAAACTAATATTTTCTAATATGCTAGGACTTGTGAGAAGTGCTAGGCTAATCACCTTGACAATTGTTGCAAGACCCTACAAAACGTATACCTAGTACATTGTGAGTTGGTAGAACACTTGACGGTCAAAGTGCAAGTTATATCATCCACCACAAGTTCGTTGGTTGTGAGATAAACAACCAGAAAGTTCTTTCAAGATAAAGAACCCAAACCTAGGTTGGGAACCTATACGTGTACTTGGTAAGGTTCATGCTATGAGAGATAACACGGATATAAAGGAAAATGCAATACAAGAAGTATGAACACATGGACACATGGTATGTTAAACTTCTATTGCAATCGACTAGTGTTTACACACTTACGATATAGATCACAAGGTTGTAATATGGTATTGACTACCCGAAGGTGATGTCGACATTCGCCGTTTGAGTTATTATTAACTCACCTTATACCTTGTTACATCCAAACGGGTTGTAGATACAATTGAACCCCGTTAAAGTGAACACGGATTAGCATTGTATTCGCCCATAGTTACTTAGATGAGGTGACGTCTCGAAGTGACTAGAGTGTGATGCGATTAATGGCAAGTTCAAGTGCCATGGAGTCATGTGTAATGACTAGTCGACCACATAAAGCGGATTTGTTAGGAACACTTTGTCGGGCCTTATGACCGCTTATAGAGTTCGGCAAATTTATATAGCCTGGTCGTGGCGAGAGCTACTATAGTATTCTAATGTGTCGATTCTTTTGACTAAAGACTGTTCGCCTAAGATGGCACAATATCAGATTAACTTTGATTTGTGTTACTACGACCTTCGTAAATGAGGTCAAAAGGGCATATTTTGGGTTATGATGGCTGTGGCTAGTCGAAGGGAATAAGTGCGCTAGGAATTGTCCACCCCTTGTCAGGGTTATAACAATATCTCATGGCCACTCGAGGAGTAATGAACTGGAAATGCGTGGCCACGCTCGGAAGGTATCTATGGTAGATAATTCCGGTCAATCAGTTATTCTCCAGATCGAGGAAACCACTCTCGATATGATCACTTGCAAGTACGACCTGAAAGACACCTTGCATTGAGTGGGAGATAGTAATAGGACAAGAGAATTGGTGAAGCACACTTGTCGAGGACAAGTGGGAGATTGTTGGAATATGTGTCCTCCGACAATAATGCGATCACAACTGTCGATCATGATGATCACATGTTTAAGTCTCATTTTAAGAATACATATGGGAAGTAATATTTTACTGTCAACTGGTCCACACATATCGGTAATGATTGGCTGACTAGAGTTTGACATTACTGTCGTGCGACGGTGGTGATCAGTTGATCCCCTTAGGTCATACCTAAAGGGTAACACTCTTAATTTATTATTTAATTGATCGTATAACGATACGGGTTAATTAAATTACTTAAAATTGACGGACGATTTTGGAGTAATATTTACGTATCTCGTTATAATTTGATTAAACAAGATACGGTCTAAGTAATCGAATTGTTTTATTACTTAGATGAAATTATTGTTTACGGAAACAATTGAAACAGAATGAATTGATTATTATAAATACAGAATGTTGTAATTTATGACTCGGGAACTCATTTCTGTACAAGTAATTATGAATTACTAGGTTTACTTTATAAGTGACATATTTTATTAATATGTTAATTTTTAATTGTTAAAAATACATTTTATATTCATAATGTCATGGAACATGTTACATGTGACAAATTGACAAAATAATGTGTAAAATGGATTTCCCATTTTACACTATATGTACCGAAATTTAGGCAAAATATTGTGTTGATTATTTTAAGTGGAAAGCATAATCATTAACCTAATACATAGCCATGCAAACCTAGTTGGTTTTGTGAAGAGCAACTTGATCATGCATTGGCTAATACCACCCCCCCTACCCGGTTTTCCTTGTGCAAGGCCAAGGGTCTTTTGCTTATTATTTTCCTAATATACACTACATGCATTCTAGTGTATATTTTCATTCTAACATCATCTAAAATATAGAGTTTTAGAGAGATAAAACAATTACTCCATTTTTCTTCCCTCTTGACCGAAATTTCAAGAGGACAAAACAATAATTTTGGGTCAATTTTTAGTTAAATTAATATTGTTCTAGTATTAATAATATTAATTTTAAGAGGTTATCTTGGGTATTATTCCTTGGGAGGGATTCTAAACTTGAATCCTTTGTTCATCCAATTTTAGGAGAGCTCAAGAACAAGTGAGTAGGAGAACTCATTTGTGCCCAATAATCCGAAATTTCTATTGTAAGAATGACGATTTCTTCTTCATCTTTATTCATGTTTGCATGCATAAGATCCAATTTAATTTTATGACTAAATTAATTAAAACATATATGAATATGTTGAGTACAATGAGATATAGATTTCTAACAGGGATGACACATGCGGAAATAAATGAAAGAAAGAAAGAATACTAAAGTGTAGAAGCCTCCCCCAAGCTAGCTTGAAAATGGGATAAGGTCCAATCCAAGTAGCAAAGTACTTGCAAAAGACAAGCTACTACATACGAAAGCAAGCTAAATTTCTTATTGTCCTAACTATTACATCAAAACCAAATGGAAATTGCAATTGTCCAAAAACTGTAAATTGTCTTAAAAACATAAATAAACACAAATTTTCCTAATGAATCATCCTTTATCCTCTAAAAAGCACGTCAACGCTCTTAGAAGTTTATCATATTCCTACGCATGAGCAATACACAAGCATATGTAAGTAATTGATAAGATATAAGCATAAAAGACCAAAGACAAGAAAGGATATAAATCTTATCAAAATGTCCATGAGAGATTTCAAATAAAACCACCATACTACTCCCCTCGTCAGCAATTGTGATATTTATTTCAACTTATGACGACCACAACACTCTACAATGAGATACTTTGTAGTCTGTTTGATATATAACAATTTCCTTTAGCAGTATACGTACGCCGTAAATGTTAAAGGCTGATATCTGATAAGAAATACAAAAAGAATTCACTGATAATTTACATGATTAAAATGATGAAAAAAATACCCAAGACAACCAGAATATTTGCTATTCCAACATTCCAAAAATAAATTACAGGACCACACAACTAATAAATAAATTAACAGATTTCTTCACAAATGGACAGAGAATAAAGTAGAAGCAAAGAGTTCATTTGGCAAATGACGTATGAATAGATAGTAGTAATAAATTTGAGTAGCTTTTATAAAACTTGACATTCAAGCTTTTGGTGGTTCCTCAACTGCTGGCTCCTCCACTTTTGGAGGATCCTCCTTACTTGGAGCTGTTGTCTCAGCTTCGACAACGGTCTCTTCTTTCGACTTGTCCTCTTCGACCACTACTTCTCGGTCAGCCGTGTCAGTAGTGCCCTCAGTAGTTGGGGCTGTTGTCTCGGGTTCAGTGGTTGCTGCAAGGGGAGCCTCTACCTCTCTGGTTTTCTCTTCAACAACTATAAATGTCGAAACCTTTTCGAAGATAAATGTTATAGGACCAGAAACTAATACCGGTCCAAACTTTGAACTGGCGTCACAAACAGGTTTAGATCCTGGGAATTCTGTATCAATAAAAAAGTTGCCCTAAGGTTAGAACTTAGAAATACATAAATAAAACAAGTGAGTAATTTGGTACAAGAATATCGTGCACCATAGCCAAACTTAGAAAAACAAAACGAATAGAAAAAATAGATGTGATGATATAAGGATTACAACTTATAATTAACTTTCTACCTAAAGTGGGGTATAGATGATAAGGCCATAAATAGAGATGATAAAGACTAAGGTAGGGTTATTAAGAGGGAGAGGATGAGGAAAAGTTGATTGTCCTTATTATAATAGACAGTTTGTTTGATGTTGCATTCCTGGATAACACATGTTGTCTTGCAACTTGTCCACAATTCCACGTAATAAGTTAAAATGGACAGCTAGGCAATATTAGTAGTTTACTTAATGATATTATGGAGTAATACAAGTCACTTGGGCCATGGGAATTAACTTGTTAATGTAAGATATTCACATACTTTGGAATGAAGCTTCAAACTTCAAACTCCCAACTACCTCTGACTATTTGAGCTGGAATAATTATCCATTTTTGTTATCCAAAAATCGTTGAACATGAGATTAACAAGAGCCAATTTTGCTTTCAAATCTAGTTCATATGTGGGTTAGCATATACTCCGTATTTTATTTATTCCAATATTATTGTTTGTACCCGATTTGAATAAGAAATTGAACAATCATTAGCAACCGTAAATTAAAAGATTGAGATACTAACCAATTTTAGAAAGGTCGTCGAGGAACGTCTGAACCTTGGACGAGTGTTTCTTGAGACCACTATCTTTAGGGTCCTTCACCAAAGCCTGTTTTCAACCAAAATTACTATTAGGACACAGATTTTTTATTTGGGGTAAAAATGGTACAGGCGGTAATAACATCTAACCTTAATCTCAACTGATGAAGCTTCATATATCTCTAAGACTTTAGGTTGGAGTTCCTCCTTCTTGTCCTCAAACTCCTTAGATACTTCCTCCTGAGCCAGGTTATCAATCATCTTAATAAATTTTTAAAAAAACTACTTCAACTTAAATTGATGCATGACATACACACTTTGTGTAACATATCATCACTTTGGCTGCTCGCCAGTTGATCTTGCTTAACACCATCTTAGGTTAAATTCTCTTACAATAATGTCCTTTTATTTCCACCTCTATATTAATCGGGTGTGAGAATCGTCTTTAAGTGAAGACAACTAGGATTTGGTGGCGGCTGTTTTTGTAGGGATTAAAAACTGCCAACCTATATATGATAACATGATTTCCATCTAGATTTTTAGGGTAGTAAGACATGTTTAATGTGAACTATTAACATAATCATCATATTAAAAAAAAAAAGATACTCTATCAGATTGTTCATAAAGCAAGCACTATAAGATTTGACAAGAAAATTATCAAATTTGATACTCCATGATCTCTCATTTGTTTACATTTTACTTTGTATATTATTTGGAACTCATTGTGAAAAATATTTTAATTAAACATAAACAGATAATTGAGTTAAATTGAATATTTTTCTATAGACGGTGTATGAACTTCTATTTATATATGAACTTCAAATTCCATCCAAATTGATACGAAGTACTCATTTATTGGACGTTGAATGAACTTTTTTCATTAATTCATAGGATGGATATTAACTTTATTCGATACATATAACGAATTATATAGCCAGAACTTTTGATGTTTATATAAGTTACTCCATAAGGCTATAAGGAATAATTCTCTTGAAAGAATATCTTGAGTTACACCATTCTTGTTTAAGACGACAATATCCATTTTAAACTTAAAAGTTAAAACGGGTTTGAATAAATATGGTACCTTAGACTCGTCAAAAGACTTGCATGCTTCAACTGCCTCTGCTTTCTTGGCAGCATTATCTTTCCCGAAAACCTTCTGTATCTTTGGAAGTACCTTTGTTTTCCAGTATCCCATCTTCCTAATTCTCTTTTTCAGCTGTAAATAAGCCAAGTCAGCTCGGAGCTAGCTATAATATTATGATACCAACATTTATAATATCAAAGAGACTGTTTTCGAATGATCTTTAAAGATCATTCACATACAAAAAAAAAATGATAGGGAAACAGTTTTCATGTGATCTACTGTATATATTATCCAAAATAGACAATTGGATACGGTCTGCTATTTCGTCAAAAAACAAGTGTAAAGATCACTATACTTGCAGCTTTCATTTAGTCTACAATTTCACAAACAACAGCGCGTCTTGCTTCAGACGGCAGTTTTCTGTCTGAAATAAGACGGGCAACATGTTGTCATTTTACAATAAAATGTTTTTATTTTCTGATAAAAAGTTACCATTACTTTTCACATCATTTTCAGGGTAAAAAATAACACATCTAGTCATAACATTTTGTGCATTAAATGGTTACATTTTCTAAAAAATGGCAACATTTATCCGTCTTATTTCAGACGGGAAAATAGCCGTCTGAAATAAGAATTTGCGCACAAACAAAGAGAATAATTGTTTGTCACCCATGCACAAGCAATTATAGGTAACTGACTCGATCCATATACATAGTATACAGGTTATCATGCATAGATACATACATACAAGTAGTGGCTGCAAGTTTCACGTTACAAGGTAAAAGAGAAAATGAAAAGATGAATGATTTACAGCAGTGTTACCTGAGACTCGTTCAAATAATTGTGGTACTTTCCAACAAAGATTAGAATTCAAAGCAAACAAGCAACTAAGAGCAAAAGAGAAAAAACAATTGGGTGTCTAAATTAAGGAGGGAGGTTGGAGAACAAAAGAAAGTGTGGTTTATAATCAAACACTACTTCACTCAATCATTAAACCACCCTTTAATTTGCATTAAACTACCAAAAAGCCAGCCAACGTTATTTATTTATTCTATTTTGGAGTGTTTTAGTCAATTGTTTACCTTCTTATTTTGGAAAAAATGCAATAATTTGATCCTCCACACTCAATTTGGTCATCTTGTTATCTAATAATTGATTTTCTCTTCTGTTGTCTATGGTCTTTATGACAAAATCAAACGTAAATAAATAACCGAGACGGAGGGAAAGAGTAATAATAAAAATAAAAATGGGAATTGTAACAAGAAAAAGACAGATGAACAAGCCAGGCTGCCAAGTCAATATCTATAGCTGCTGTTGCTTGTCATCTTATAAGTATGACATGTGATTTTTATCTTTACTGATTGCGTGACATAATTGGCATTCCAAATTGCTAATGTTATCATTACTCTCAGCTGTTTACATTATTCAGGTTTCGCTATTATGCGTTGGATTACTTCATTATTGCTAAACCTACTACTGTTACCATAATTTTGTACACATACTCCGTCGTAGATACATTATTGGGTTGGATTTGCTTGTCTAATGCTAGAGAGGACAATTCAGGCCGAGCCAAGTCAGGCGACATGGCCACGGTCAGTGGCGTTTCTAGGAGTCGAATGATACAGGTTCGACCTTATTCGAAAATTTTGTTAATTAAAATCACTATTTTACTATTGATTATATACAAATATTTGATATTTTCTTTCCTTCTTAAAATACTTCATCATTACTCTATTATTACTACTATTAACTAGTTTTGTGACCCGTGAAATTCACGGGATCTTTTGTTTTTTACTATGATATTTTTAGTGAATCAAATCATAACATTCTACAATATGATTTCATCTTTTAAGACTTCTATAAAATCAAGACAAATTAGTTTTTTTGTACAATAGTTTTATGTAAAATCAGAAACTAAAGTGTTATATAGTAAATACTTTTATCAAAACCATGTCATTATTTGACGTTCTTTTATGAGGGTTTTAAATGGTAAGTGGTGTTACTCAAATCCTTTTACGTGCTTTGTGATATGTCAAATATGCGCAAATGGAAGCTGATTAAAATCAATTAATAATACAGGTATTCGCATAATCGAAAACTGAAGTAACTCAATGGAAGCTGATTAAAATCAATTAATAATACAGGTATTCGCATAATCACATTACATGAAACCATAATATTATCAAACAAAGATCGCCAAACATGCAACACCCTCACTAATTAGATATTAAAATTTTATCAACAAATCCGAAATTAATATAAAACACACGATTAGAATTGTTGTGACAAAAACTAACATTTCACAGCACCCATAATATTGTAGCTAGTACTATAATAAATTGCGGAACTAAGAATTTGAAAGGAGCAACTCGTAATAATTGGATCATTAAGTCCCTATACTTCATCCATTAAACAATATTAAGCAAAAATGTGCTTTGACATTTCTCCAAATTTTCCACCTTGGAGATTCAACCGTATACTTCAAAATAGATAAACTAAGCATTCCACTCAATCATGTTTTCTATCAAAAGCCATTTTGAATAGGCATGTGTCTCATGTGTATAATTAAAGAAAATGAAAATTAAATTTAAGGTGTACAAAAGAATAATGTAGATGTAAATAAACTTTTTAGATTTCTCTCATCTTTATAGTTATTAATAATTGATAATTAATTCACCTCACTAATTTAACATCTAACTCCTTTCTTAAATGATAATTTTTGGGCTTTTCACTCCATTATTTATGCTACCTATTATCCATGTCAATAAGATTGAGATCCTCGCAAATTCAATTTCATTCTATGAGTGTTATTTTTCTAAGGAAAAATGATGATTAAAAAACAACACATATCAAAATAAAGCATACATTTGAAAGTTTTTGAAATACTAATTTTTTTTATGAACCTAAAAACAATTAGTCATTTACATTCATGTTGTCAATCTTATAGTTAGTTTATAATATAGTATTGAGTCGAATGAATAGAGTATTTGTTTAAGTAATTCTAATATTTCTCTTCTTAGTCTTCTTTCTTCAATAAACCATCCCTACATAAAAAAAAATCACTTAGTCATTAATTTTTGTTATTAATTTAAGTTTCTCTTAAATAATGGAAGAAAGATGACATTGAGTCTAAAGATGTAAGTATATTTACCTTTGAATAACACAACACCACAAATCTCAATATCCCTAAATAAGAAATAAACAACAAATATGCGAGGTTAAAAATGTGATGTACTTCATAACCAATGGAAAATAAAATAAATGAATGAATTCTTCATTTAAAACCTTAATACATTTACCTTGATGCTGATACAATGATAAAAAAAAAAAAAAAAAAGTTAGTGACATATACAATTCTTTTCGCGATAGCGGTACAAAAATATTTACTTAAATGTTGTCTCACAAATGTTGTCTTCCGTCAAAAACTTATAGTCAATCTTGTAGTTAGTTTATAATATAGTATTGAGTGGAATGAAGGGAGTAGTTGTTTAAGCAATTATAATATTTTCTTTCTCCATATAGTATTTTTTCTCCAATGAACCATCTATAGGGAAAAAAAGGACAAAATCCATCGAGTAATTAATAAGAAATAAAATGGTGAAATTTGATTTACGTGATATTAATCTTATCGTTATTAATTTAAGTTTTTATTTAAATAATAATAGAAAAAGGGCATTGAGCCATAAAGATGTAAGTATATTTATTTACCTTCGAATAGCACAATACCACAAATCTTGATACATAAGAAAGTTTTAAAAAGTGATGAGTAACCAATTGAACTTAAAAACAAATAAATGAATTATTATTTTAAAACCTTAATACATTTACCAAACCTTAATATATTTACCTACCACAAATCTTGATAGTTTCTACATAAGAAAGTTTTAAAACGTGATGAGCATTTCATAACCAATGAAACTTAAAAATAAATTATTAAATTATTAATTTAAAACCTTAATACATTTACCTTACCTTAATACACTTACCTTGATGTTGATATACTGATAAGATTTAAAAAAGACTATTTACATATACAACTACGATTTTATTGGCGATGAGGGCAAAAAAATATTGGCGTGAAATTTGGCTCACAAATGTTGTCTTGCATCGACAAATGTTGTCTTACATCGAACATTTATATCCAATTGAGGATGCATGTTATGACTTTTGAGTGTCTTTTTTATTATTATCATCAAATTTAATATATATAATAATTATGTAGTAAGGTTTTTGGACTTTTGAGCATTCTTTTTCATTATTAGCAAATTTAATATAAACATAAATATGGAGCAAGGAGAAATGAAATGTTAAAGGTTTGCTTTAATTTTTATTTTATTTTTTATTTTTTTGTTGACAAAAGCCACCTTGTTTAATGTTAAATATGTTATTATTTACTCTTAATATCAACAAAATATTTATTTTTTTAATAAACGGAGTAAATTAGAATTATGTGATATTTATTTGTTGCTTAAAATATTCTAACAATAAACGTCGAAATTTAAAATTTAATATGAATTTTGATTTTAATTGTTGTTTAATTTATCTACAAGCTTAAAAGTCCAAAGTATAATATTTGTAATGCTATTTGCATTTAATATTTCTTTCTTTTTTTCTTTTTTACTTTTAAAATTAGAAATAATGATGTAAACTTTGGTGTAAATTTTAATTATAAATTATGAAATTTTGATGTAAATTTGAAAGGGATATATAAATTTTGGAAAAAAAATATATTTAACTTAATGTCATATAATAATAAGTTGATGATTTATACCACATTAACTCGCCATGTCATATTAAAATTTGACATGTCATGTGTAGTAAGTGACGTGGCTTTTTGGTAGTGTAAGGTGGCATTTATGACGTGGCATTTTAAGTTCCCCTTTTAATAGTATTATATAGATATCAATACTATATATTAAATCTAGAAACCAAGGGTCTCCAATGAAATTAAAGAAATCTATACAAATTAATTATACTATATAGTTTTAAATCGATAACACTGTGTGATGGACCTGATAAAGGGACCTCAATGTAAATATTATATAGTTTTGGTTAAAAGTATAATATAAAGATACCTTGACGAAGAATATTTATGGAAATTACATTAAATTAAAGTAATTAAATTCAGAAAACACAAGAATATTGTGATTTTCCTTAAAATTAACATGCCCCGCTTATGGAATTAATTAGTATCATCATAGAATTATACATTAAATTAAATGTAGTAATAGTAGCAGCAACGAGATTAATAAAATTAACGGTATTAATGTGGGAGTAGTGACAGTTATTGAAGAGTCTATGGATCCCTGTGAAATACTCAAGAGGGGGGGTGAATTGAGTATCTACCACTTTTTCGACTTTGATCGAATTTATAAAAGTATGATATTTATAATTTGAATTTATGAATTAAATTCAAAATATAATTAGCACACGGAAAATAAAACAAGCGATAAATAAATTTGCACACCGGATTTTGAAGTGGTTCAGCTTCACACTCCGAAGCCTACGTCCACTATTCTCGATTAATTACTTTAGTACCTCTCCACGGATTACAAAATAATCAACCCCTTTTACAACTAACTATAGTTGTAATAATGAGTATCGCTAAACACTCGACTTCCTCTCGTTATAAAGAAAGTAATAAGAGTATCTCAAAGATTGTTCACACAATTGAACGAATAAGAGATAAATCTATGACCACTATTCTCCAAAACGATACTTGACAATTGTTGACTTGAGTAACACGACTTTTCAAAAGAAAACAAATTTTGCAATTAAAAACTCTTTAAAAGCAAAGACAAATTATGCTCACAAATTATGTATGTTGAAAAGTTAATTTTAATGTGTCCTATTACCTCCTATTTATACTAAATATAAATAGTGTATGACAACAACTAAACTTCTAAATAATTAAATCTTTTACTACAAAAGTTTTATCTTAAATCAAATTTTATCTTTTGTAAACACCAAATAATTAAATCTTTTACGTACAAAACTTTTATCTTAAATCAAATTTTATCTTTTGTAAAATCAAATAGTAATAAAAAAAGGTGTTGCCACTTACACATAAGTAGGTAGCTATGCACAAATAACAATAGGTTGTACTTGACTCAAAAGCTACTTGTGAACATCATTGGTCCACACGTGATATACACAAAGAAAGTCTAAGACTAACTCTATCACATAGGAACAATAAAAGATGGGACAAGGCTTGGTTAATTTGAATCAAAGACAAATTGTTAATTTGTAACGTAAGATAGGATACTAATATCCAAATTAATTACAAATTGTTCCAACTCATAAGTTGTTACAAATTAGAATTATCTTTTAGAATATAGTAAACTTATTTAAAATATAAAAGATAAGTTTGACCCCAAATAGAAAAAACATTTTTTAAATAATTAAAAACACATTAAATATTATTTGTAAAATATAAAATAAATTTTCTTTTAAAAAATGTCGTGTTACGTAGCCACCCTAAGTTATAGTACAATCGACTATAACTTAGAGTATGAGTGTATTAAGTTATAAACGTAATAATTATAACTTAAGACTAACTCAAAACAATTATTAAATATCGTAAAGGAGAGAGAACTAACTCTTGACTAATCTTCCTTGAAAATTCTTGGATGTAAGTTCCTTTCAATTTCTTGATCACGAACTCAAACCGCATTATCAAATCGTCATTTTGCAATTTGTAACCTCGTTAATCTATAAAGACTAAACAAACAATTACGTGCAAACTTATATAACAATTATTATATACTTGTCATCATCAAAACATAAAATGTATAAGACACGGTCCAACAAATTCCCCCTTTTTGATGATGGCAAGTCTCCAAGATTTGTTTCTACGGTTTAGTTCCCCCTCAACCCAAAAACAATCATAATTGTAAATACTTTGAATTGACGGTTTGATAAGTGAGCTAAGCTATAGCACCTAAGGACTTTAAGAGACATATGATCTTGACAAGGAGCAAGCTTCGGCAAATAACGCAGTCAAGTCTATTTTCTTCCCCCTCTTGACATCATCGAAAAGACGAGAAAAAGACATAAAATGACTAGAATAATATGAACCAAAGCTAAGTAGATAACCAAGTTAAGAGCACACAAAAGAAAGTGAGATTAAGTCCTGAAAACAAAAACCATGACATCGTCTATGGCAACTACCAAGCAAAATATAATTACTAACATAATTAAGTAATAACCAAAACGAATGAAAGAGGATAAGTAGAAGAAGACGGTCCTAAGAACTAAGCGAAGCTGAAACAAAGAGTTAGGTAGAGTCATAGTTTGCGGGAGGAATGGTTTGGTATGGATTTGAATAGTCGGTACGGGTACGGAACTCAAGGCTAGTAAGACGGTCCAAGCAAGAAGTAACGAGATCAGATTGCGCCTGAAGACGCCCTTCAAACTGTTTAAACTGTGAGACAACCTTCTCCATTACCTCCTTTATCCCTTGTACCTCAGCAATAACCGCTCCACCATCAGCATATAACCCCTTAGCATGTCCAGAAATCACACCTAAATACTTCCGTTGAAAAGGCAATTCCATTCGCAACGTATCCTTAATACTCGCCAAAACTGAACTATGCCCCTGCAACTCAGAATGCACATCAGCTAAAACTGAACTCTGCACTGACAACCTCTTATCCACACTCGACATCCAATCTAAGAACCGTGGCTCAAGTGAAACAGTAGTATCTGAGGTTTCCAAACCAACGGCAGCCAACATAGAAGACTGCTCATTCAGTCGCGAATCAACACGGTCCATAAATTCCACCAACCTCGACTCAAGACCATTAAACACACTCACAGCCGACGCACTAGGGACACCAGCTGCAGGAGGACTATTTTTCTCCCGAAAAATCAGAGTTGGTCCACAAACCTCGAGACCCATAAGTTTAAGTAATTTGTCACTCATACGGTCTCGCGGTTCAACACCGTAACTATCAGCACTAACAACACCCTTAACCTCCAACATCCGAGACACCCACATACCATACGGAATATCACAAGTTGTCGAGAATTTTAAGTCAGTAACAATGGTCGACATTTGATGAATCCGATGAAAAACCAACAGTGGTAAGTTTACTTTTTCTCCTTCTAACCAAGATTTCAGAGCAATAATTTCATAACTAGCCAATTTATCCCGTCCACCCCGACGCGGAACTACGGTATTCCAAAGAAAATTTAACAGAAATTTTACCTTTGGTGTAAACGGAGCAGCTAACACCGCACTAGTATCATCAGCCGACTCGTCAAAATACCGTTTCAAAGCAATCTTGGCACCCTTACTAAACCCGTTCCAGTCAGCACCTGGAACAATCTCCAAACCACCAATCGGAACCTGAAATTCCTTCGCAAACTCCGCACAGGTAACCGAAATAGCCTGACCGTTCACAACAGCTCGCAACACCCCATCTTGGAACGAAACAGAAGCAAAAAATTGTGTAACTTCAATAGGATAAACAGTACCTTGAAACTCAGCAATAAAATTCCAACCTTGAAATTGTAGGAAATCGGTAAAGAATCGCAGACCATCTTTGTCTGAGTACCAACCGTTAGGATAAAACCGACCCGCGTGAATATGGTATTTATGAACTCGAAGAGCTAATTCGCGTTCTTGCTGAGTGAGTCGCAGCTTATCAATACCAGTCCTAGTCGCGGTATCCATCACTTCCTTAAACATCAATCGTTGAGAACCGCTTTCCTTCACAACCTCGTCTACAATCGCCACCCTATCCCCCTTAGTATCCTCAATATCAACCTCAATCAGTTTACCCAAATTGCGCTTTCGGTGCCGGTTACCATTCTTGCTTGATTGACCACCGTCTGGGACAAATTGGGTGGGTAATTTAGTCGTTCGTTTGGGAGGTTGGGTAGTAGGCGGTATGGTTGGTCGAGTAGCAGTGGACGACGGATTGGTTGCTGGGTTCGGGTTTAAGGATTTGGGTCGTTTAGCAGGAGAAGACATGGTGAAGATTATATTTGATTTTACAGAGAAAAGTTGGTAAGGATGAACGAATTTGGGGAAAATAATGGGTTAAATAGGAATGATAATGTGTGTTTGAATAGGAATAGAAAAGGAATGGCAAGAGTTTTAGCAGGGAAATAATTGTAGTAGTAGAATAGGATAAGCATAGGAAAACAGTAGTAGCTGAGTAGATATAGGAAAATTAAGAGTAGTAGCCGAGTAGGTAATTAATTGTCAGGCAAATAGTTGAAGTAGGTTAGAGTATTAAATTGGATTTAAGGTAGTGATAGGATAAAAGTAAAAGTAGGAATAGGTCGGGTGTTTTGTACGAAACAAAACTAAGAAAAAATATAGGTAGTAGTCTAGGAATTGACCACTCATAATTTCATCTCATAAGATAAAATTTACATAAAGTTAATCAATTTCTATTTGAGTAGGTGTAGTATTTGTGAGTTTGGGTGAAATATTATATGATGGAGAAAATTGGTTACGACATAATATAATGTAATTAATTTGCAAAGCAATTAACATATCAATCAATCTCACAATATAATATGCACTTTATCAAAGTTAATATTTAGCAGCGGAAATACGGACACAGTCATACAATCTCGTCTTAACTAGTCAGTCATAGAGGAAAATAAATATTTTTGATGGTTTTAGGTGCCACCGATTAAACCAATTTCCAATCGTAATGTCTCAAAACGTTCTCTAGCTAAATGCTTAGTTAAAATATCGGCCCATTGTTTCTCAGTACTACAAAATTCAAGTCTTATATTCCCCTTTTCAACATGGTCGCGTAAAAAATGGTGTCTAATTTCTATATGTTTGGTACGGGAATGTTGGGCTGGATTTTTTGAAATAATGATAGCGCTAGTATTATCACAATGAATTGGAATACAGTCAAAAGTAACACCGTAATCATGTAATTGTTGCTTAAGCCATAAAAGTTGAGAACATACCAATGCGGCGGCAATATATTCACTCTCTGCGGTGGATAATGCTACCGAATTTTGCTTTTTAGAGGCCCAAGAAATAATACATGGTCCAACGAAAGTTGCTATACCGGATGTACTTTTTCTATCGATGAACACCCGCATAGTCTGATCCGAATAACCTTTTAGATCAAAGTTACGATCAATTGGGTACCAGAGGTACAATTTAGATGTACCAACTAAATACCTTAGAATCCTTTTTACCGCAGTCATATGTGATTCTGTAGGACATGACTGAAATCGTGCACAAATACATACGCTAAACATTATGTCAGGTCTACTCGCAGTTAAGTAAAGTAAGGAACCAATCATACCTCTATAAGTCGTTTCATCAACTGACTTACCTTCCTCGTCTTTAACTAACTTCGTGGTTGAAGCCATAGGAGTAGACATAGAACGTGCCTTTTCCATACCAAATTTCTTAAGCAATTCTTTGATATATTTTTCTTTGATGAATCATAATGCCCTCACTTGTTTGTTGAATTTGAAGTCCTAAAAAGAATTTTAATTCTCCCATCATGCTCATCTCAAATTCAGAGGTCATTAATTCTGAAAAATATACACAAAGTTTATTATTAGTTGATCCAAAAATAATATCATCAACGTAAATTTGAACAACTAATAAATCGAACCCTCAGATTTCAAAAATAAAGTTTTATCAACAGATCCTCTTTGAAAACCACTTTGAAGTAAAAATTTTGACAATCTGTCATACCAAGCTCTCGGAGCTTGTTTTAGACCATATAAAGCTTTGTCAAGTTTAAAAACGTGGTTTTGAAAATCTTTATTAAGGAATCCTTGGGGTTGCTCCACAAAGACTTCTTCTTCCAAATATCCGTTAAGAAAAGCAGTCTTAACATCCATTTGAAATAATTTAAGTCCTTTGTGAGCGGCAAAAGCTATTAACAATCGAATAGCTTCAAGTCGGGCCACGGGTGCGAAGGTCTCGTCATAATCGATCCCTTCTTGTTGATTGTATCCTTGAACAACCAATCTGGCTTTATTTCTAACAATCACCCCGGCATCATCCAACTTGTTTCTAAAAACCCATCTAGTACCAATTACTGATCGATCGCTTGGTCTAGGAACAAGATGCCAGACTTTGTTTCTTTCAAATTGATGTAATTCATCTTGCATAGCAATAATCCAATCAGAATCTGTTAAGGCAACTTTAATATTTGCAGGTTCAATAGTGGAAAGAAAAGAATGAAAAGCACAAAAATTATTAAGAGATCTGCGAGTTTGAATTCCCTTTCGTATATCTCCTAAGATAGCATCAGTAGTATGTGAACTTTGATGTTTCCATTTCTTAGGAATGAAAGGAGTATCCTCATCATTTGTTACCGAACTCCCTCCTTCTTCAAATGATATATTCTCAGGAATAACCTCTGAAGTTATAGCTTCTGGAGTTATAGTTCCAGATGCTATAACCTTGGTTGTTCCCCCTGAGTCTAATCCTGGGGTTATAATGGAGTCATCCATAACTTCAGACTCCATATTTTTATTTTGAGGTGAGATTATAGTATCATCAACTACAACTTCAACACCCTTTCCCTTTTTATTTGAAGAATTATTGATCTCATCATTTGTACCATCAATTTCTTTTTCTTCCTCACTAAGTTCAGGTGGATCATCACGTGATAACCTGAAATCTGGTTCTTCCTCATCTTCTTCTTCATCCTGCACAGGCTTATTAAAAGAGTCATGTTCATCAAAAATAACATGCACACTCTCTTCAATACATAAAGTTCTCTTGTTAAATACCTTATAAGCCTTGCTATGATTAGAATATCCAATAAAAATTGCTTCATCACTCCTTGGATCAAATTTGCTAAGTTTATTTTTACCATTGTTATGAACAAAACATTTACTACCAAAACAACGCAAGTGAGAGATGTTAGGTTTCCTACCCCTAAGCAATTCATATGGAGTTTTCTTTAAAATCGGTCTAATCATAGCTCGGTTATGTATATAACAAGATGTCTTGACCGCTTGACCCAAAAACTACGAGGTAAACCGCTACAAAGCAACATAGTACGTGCCATATCTTCTAAGGTTCTATTCATCCGTTCAACGACACCATTTTGTTGTGGAGTTCGTGGAGCCGAAAAATTATGTCCAACTCCATGAGCTCTACAATATTCTATAAAAGCATGATTATCAAATTCGGTGCCGTGATCGGTTCTAATAGAAATCAATTTATGATCAAATTTATTTTGGACAAGTTTCATTAAACAATCAAATTCATTAAAGGTTTCGTCTTTGGTGTTTAAGAAAATTGGCCAAACATACCTTGAATAATCATCAACCAAAACAAATACATACCTTGATCCTCCTCTACTTCTTACCTTCATTGGACCGCAAAGATCCATATGAACGAGCTCTAGAGGTCTATTAGTACTTACAATTCTTTTTGGTTTGAATGACGACCTTACATGCTTGCAGCGTGCACATGTCTCACATAATCTCTCTTTATCAAATTTAATTGAAGGAAGCCCATCAACTAGATTCCACCTTTTGAGCTTCTCCAAGATTGGTGAGCTTATGTGACCAAACCTCTTGTGCCAAAGGCAAGGATCATCGAGAGTTACCTTCATACAAGAAAGAGAATTAGTAGGTACAACATTTAAATCAACTATATAGACATTCCTACTACGATGACCTTCTAAGATAACACTACTAGTACCCTCAATTATTATACGACAAATATTAGCATGAAAGACAACTTTATTGCCTTTATCACATAATTGAGAAATACTAAGCAAGTTATGCTTAAGGCCTCGAACCAAATAAACATTGTCAATAGAATTAGAAGAAGAAACACCTATTTTACCGATACCAATTACCTTACCCTTTTTATTATCACCAAAGGTAACCTTACCTCCATCAAAAGGCTCAAGTGAAAGAAATTGACTAATATCACCTGTCATGTGTCTGGAGCAACCACTGTCGAGGTACCACTGATTGCTTTCTTTCACTATTACCTGTAAGAAAATTAGATTCGATTTTTAGGTACCCAAGCTAGGTTGGGTCCTTTAACATTAGTTACCCTAAAAACCTCATCTTTTCTAATCCAAATTTGTCTTATAATTTTCTTTTTGATGGGAGTATTGGATCGGCTAGTACTAGTATTTCTAGATTTGGGTTGTTTATCATTAGACCTAGAAGATTGACTCGATTTATCACTAGAAATATTATCTTGAGTTTTCTTCAAATTATTATAATTTGTTGGATGTATAAATCCACTATTACAACCCCATCTAAATTCATTATTTCTAATTTGTTCACGTTCCTTCTCTTTTAAAAAGTCATCTTCAATTAATCCAGATTCTCTAACAAATTTAATCCCTTCATTTAGATCAAGTTTACGCTTGACGCATGAATCTAGGATATGGCCGGTTTTACCGCAGTAAGTACATATTAAATACTCTGGTAAATCCACATATTTCCTTTTCCTAAAATCACGATCAGAGGGGCTAGATTTGCATTTTTCATGGTCTCTACGACTATAGCATTCATGTCCTAATCCCATTTTCATATTATTATCTGATTGCTGAGACAAGAAATTAAGAACTTTAGTGCTACCTTCCCATTTGTCATAAACCATTCTAGCATGTCTAAGTAAATCTTTTAAAGACTCTATTTCTTTTTGACATTCTTTATGATCATATTCTGACTCTCTAGGAACATTATCTTTTAGCAAATTCTCGCGAAAGTCAATAAATCTTTTGTTTAATATGTGCTTTTCAAGAGAATGTTGTTTCTTAATATTTATCAATTCAGACTTCAAATCATTCAATTCTTTGAGTGAGAAAATCGTTTTTCTCTTTTAGTTCGAAGTTATAGCTTCGTGAGCTATAACCTCGATTTTAAAAGGTTGTTTTTCTCTTTTAGATCGAAGTTATAGCATCATTAGCTATAACCTTAGATTCTAATAAAGCATTCTTCTCTTTTAGTTCTTTAGTTATAACATCATGAGCTATAACCTTAGATTCTAAAATAGCTTTTTGAGATTTAACTGATTCTAAGGTTATAGCTGATTCAGTTGTAACCTTAGAACTCAGCTTTTTAACCTTTGATTTTAAAACCTGATTTTCCTCAGCAATTTCAAGAATTTGTTCTTTTAAATCAATTAATTCAAGATTTTGTTCATGACACTGATCAAGAGTTTTCTCAAAATATTCGATGAGTGAATTTTTTGACAATCTCTTGACTTGCTTTTTAAGATGAATAAAACTTACCTCGTCGTCTTCTTCCTCAGAATCAGATTTTCCCATAAGACACATCTCAGCATGCTTGTGTCCTTTGTCATCTTCACTATCAGAGAATAGATCTAGGCTAAGATTGCTCAGGCACAGATTTGCCACTTCAGTATCATCTGGATCTTCATCATCTTCTGAATCCAGATCTCCCCAGCAAGATGCCATCATAACTTGTTTAAACTCATTCTTTGTTTTCTCTCTTTTAGCCTTATTTTTTATTTCTTTCCAGGTGGGGCAGTCTTTAATCATATGACCAGCTTCCCCACACTTAAAACAACCTCTATTTGAAAAGGATTGTTTCGACTCAGTAGACTTTTTGTTGAATGTTGGTTTAGTTTGTTTGTTTCTAAAAACAGATTTTCTGAAACGTCTAGCAAACAAAACCGTATCATCCTCAATGTCAGCATCTATATCGTTTGAAGCAGCTTGCAGAGCTATCCCTTTATCTTTACTTGATTCACTTGCACGCTTATTAAGAGTAAGTTCGTGCGCCATAAGTGAGCCAAGCAACTCCTGATAGGACAGTGAGGATAGATCCTTAGCTTCTTCAATCGCAGTAACCTTAGGTTGCCACTTTTCAGTTAAGCTCCTTAAGATTTTTCTGACAATATCCTCGGATTCAAATTTCCTACCAAGATTTCTAAGTTCATTGGTAATATTCGAAAACCGAGTAGACATGCTATTTATACTTTCATCCTTCTCCATAGAGAACAATTCATATTGTTGAATAAGCAAGTCTACTCTATGTTTTCTAACAAGAGATGTACCTTCATAGGCTAGTTCAAGACTATCCCATATTTCTTTAGCAGATGTACATGAAGAAAACCGATCAAATTCAGTTAGACTTATGCCATTTTGCAAAAGAGTCATAGCTTTTGAATTTTTCTCAGCTTTCTTGTAGTCTGCCTCAGTGTAGTCATCCTCGTTCTTTTCATGGGCAACGCCTTCACTAGAAAGTACCATAATTTTGTTAGGACCTTTTTGAACAATTTTCCAACATTCCCAATCATGACCCTTAATGTAATGAGTCATCATATTTTTCCAAAGACCGTAATTTTTTCCATCGAAAACAGGACACTTAAGATATTTGGAATCCATAATAAAAAGATATTTTAAAATAAAATAAAATAAAATAAAATAACAAACTAACAAAGATAGAAAGACGCCGGATCGGCCTCTTTTGATGTTAGGCAATCAAGAGCACGAGGCTCTGATACCAATTGAAGAGTCTATGGATCCCTGTGAAATACTCAAGAGGGGGGGTGAATTGAGTATCTACCACTTTTTCGACTTTGATCGAATTTATAAAAGTATGATATTTATAATTTGAATTTATGAATTAAATTCAAAATATAATTAGCACACGGAAAATAAAACAAGCGATAAATAAATTTGCACACCGGATTTTGAAGTGGTTCAGCTTCACACTCCGAAGCCTACGTCCACTATTCTCGATTAATTACTTTAGTACCTCTCCACGGATTACAAAATAATCAA
This sequence comes from Silene latifolia, assembly GCF_048544455.1. NCBI lineage: Eukaryota > Viridiplantae > Streptophyta > Magnoliopsida > Caryophyllales > Caryophyllaceae > Silene > Silene latifolia. The sequence continues at coordinate 61,506,753 of NC_133532.1, read as the reverse complement.
CCCCTTTTACAACTAACTATAGTTGTAATAATGAGTATCGCTAAACACTCGACTTCCTCTCGTTATAAAGAAAGTAATAAGAGTATCTCAAAGATTGTTCACACAATTGAACGAATAAGAGATAAATCTATGACCACTATTCTCCAAAACGATACTTGACAATTGTTGACTTGAGTAACACGACTTTTCAAAAGAAAACAAATTTTGCAATTAAAAACTCTTTAAAAGCAAAGACAAATTATGCTCACAAATTATGTATGTTGAAAAGTTAATTTTAATGTGTCCTATTACCTCCTATTTATACTAAATATAAATAGTGTATGACAACAACTAAACTTCTAAATAATTAAATCTTTTACTACAAAAGTTTTATCTTAAATCAAATTTTATCTTTTGTAAACACCAAATAATTAAATCTTTTACGTACAAAACTTTTATCTTAAATCAAATTTTATCTTTTGTAAAATCAAATAGTAATAAAAAAAGGTGTTGCCACTTACACATAAGTAGGTAGCTATGCACAAATAACAATAGGTTGTACTTGACTCAAAAGCTACTTGTGAACATCATTGGTCCACACGTGATATACACAAAGAAAGTCTAAGACTAACTCTATCACATAGGAACAATAAAAGATGGGACAAGGCTTGGTTAATTTGAATCAAAGACAAATTGTTAATTTGTAACGTAAGATAGGATACTAATATCCAAATTAATTACAAATTGTTCCAACTCATAAGTTGTTACAAATTAGAATTATCTTTTAGAATATAGTAAACTTATTTAAAATATAAAAGATAAGTTTGACCCCAAATAGAAAAAACATTTTTTAAATAATTAAAAACACATTAAATATTATTTGTAAAATATAAAATAAATTTTCTTTTAAAAAATGTCGTGTTACGTAGCCACCCTAAGTTATAGTACAATCGACTATAACTTAGAGTATGAGTGTATTAAGTTATAAACGTAATAATTATAACTTAAGACTAACTCAAAACAATTATTAAATATCGTAAAGGAGAGACGAACTAACTACTGACTAATCTTCCTTGAAAATTCTTCAGATGTAAGTTCCTTTCAATTTCTTGATCACGAACTCAAACCGCATTATCAAATCGTCATTTTGCAATTTGTAACCTCGTTAATCTATAAAGACTAAACAAACAATTACGTGCAAACTTATATAACAATTATTATATACTTGTCATCATCAAAACATAAAATGTATAAGACACGGTCCAACAGTTATAATAATGATAGTGGGAGTAGTGAAAGTAACTACGAATGTAGTGAAAGGAACAGTGGTATCAATGAGAAAAAGTATGAACAATTAAATTACCAATCGACTCAGGGAAATATTTTATTTATTTAAATATAAGCCGGATAAAATTATTGGAATAATGAATTTAACAGAAAAAAATAGAGAAATTAGTAAAAGAAACAATAGTAACCATGGGAGTAGTGAACGCAATGATATTAAGAAAAAATGTCGTGAAAATAATAATATTAATAGCATGGTAGTGAACGTGTCTCATAATTTGAAAATAAATTTTACATTTCATCATAATTACAAGATATGTCGTAGGAAAATATATTACAAATAGTAAACGTGTGAGTTAGACAACTCCAACATAGTTTATTTCATTGAAAATAAAGTTTAACGGTAATAGAGGTTGCTCGGGCGAAGCCGGGCACCAAACCTAGTATTTATTATAAAGGTATTCAACATGAATGCCAATGAAAATTGGAGAAAAATTCGAACCTTAGACCTTAGATATGGTAGTCAGTCTGACTACCAATACTCCATTGCTAGGATTGTGATAATTGTGTAAACTATTTTGATTTTATCCGTGTTCAATGGGGGTTCAATTGAACCCCATGAACCCCCATTGAAAATGCCCCTGACCACGGCACAATACGGTCCAAGCTGTTGAGAATAATCCCCTTATTACTAAGAGAATAAAAATTCTCTTAGTTTTCCCTCCAAAACGCATCTAACTAAATAAGGTAATAATAAAATTTTCTTTCATTACATTATTATCTTTTCAATGAATATATTCTTATAAATGAACTCTAATTTTTTAAATAAATTCATAATTATGATTTTTTCATTAAAATAAAATAAAATTGATATTAAACTATAAAGTATAAGTTGCTAAATTTTTCAGTAATGCAATAATTACTACTGTAGAGAATAACTTGACACATGTTTAATTACTATTAGCTTCGTGACAAAAAACATTAACTAAAAAAAATTCACAACTTCAATAAATTTTTTTTATTAGTTTTCTATTTCAACTTTTTGTTTCATATCAAAATACAATGGAGTGAACTGATAAATATTAATGAGGTACAAATTTAAAAAGTATAAATCCTCTTATATACTATACAACTTCTCTAAAGTTTTTCTCCCAAAGTGCTCAAACTTATATATGGAAACAAATTAGATTTTTATTTATTAAACTAATTTTCCATTTAAAATAATCTATATATAAAAACTGTATCTCCTATTATTAACTTCGTGACGAAAAAAGAATTTTTTTTAAAATAATTTGATGTAATTAAAATATTTTCATAAAAAACACAATTCATGGAATTATTCAATTCTTTTGATTAATTTTAATATTAGTTATTTTTTTATAAAAATTTGTGAGATATAAATCTAAAATCTATAACTAATACACTCAAAATTAAAAGGCCTATATTTACCGCGCATTTGCGCGGGATCTACACTAGTTAGGAACTAATTATTCCTGTCAAATATTGTTACTAATCTTGACTTATTCTTCCCTAAGTTAGCTCCTTATTCTTAGGATAATATCTTTTGTAAATTAGGTAACAAACTACTATAGTTGACCTACTACTCTTCTTGTATATATTGCTACTACGTATGATTGTAATTTATACAATTGAATATATTTCAATATACAACTTTACAGGGTATCAGGAGAAAGGTTCGATCTCCGTACCAAACCCTAACTCAACAAACAAACAAACTCGTGCTTCTCGACTCCCTAATCATGTCGGGCACCACCATTCCCAATCAAGTCGAGCCTAGAAAATCGCTCGTGCTTGTCAATGCTCACTCCATCGTCAAATTTTACTGATCAAACTACCAACAATGGTGACTTCAATTCGAGTTGCTTCTCCAAGGGTATGGTCTTTCCGTCTTCATCGATGGCAGTGTCGCACCACCACCTGAATTTCTTGAGGAAAAAGAAAAGGCTCCGGTTCCCAACCCGACGTTCAACACTTGGTTTCGGCAGGACAAGCTTCTTTTCAGTGTTGTGGCTAGCACTCTCACCTCACCCATTAGCCCCATCCTTAACTGTCTCACCACCACCAAAGCGGCGTGGGACGCCCTTGCATTCTCCTACGCTCACCCATCACGTGGTCACAACAAACAATTAAAACATAAACTCAAATATATTTCCAAATGCACTTTATCCATTACCGAATACATGAACAAGATCAAGGCGACTTTTGATGAATTAGCTCCCCTTGGCACCATGATTTCTCAGGAGGATGTCACTGACCATATCATTGACGGGTTGGACTCCTCGTATCAACCTGTCATTGATGCGGTCAATGCCCGTGACACTCCCACATCATTCCCTGAATTTCACGAAAAACTCATCTGTCGCGAACTCACCATTCAACAAACCGAGGCCAACTCCACATCTACCTTCTCTGCCATGGCTCATCCCACATATACCCGCACCTCATCTGCCCATCACTATGCCAATTCGCTCCACCACCAACACCACTAACCCCACCCTTGTCGTATCCTCTGTCAACCAAAATCCCAAAAATCCGTTTAGGGGTAAGTGTCAATGGTGTCATGTACAAGGCCACACTCTCTCATATTGCCCCGTATTTAAGGCCCTTTATCCTGAAATAGAGGCGGCAATCATTGACACGACCCAAAAAGATGACACAAACCCGACATGAAGTTAGCGGGTTAGGGTCAAGACGTTGTTGTAACACCCCCTCATACCAAGGTACCTTACGAAGGACTACCCTAGCATGAAAGGCTGTGTAATACTACGGTTTTACGAGTCTTTGGGTACTCTATCGAGTGGGGCTTACTCTATCGAGTAAGTATTGTTTTATGCGAAGCAGTAGTCTGCCTATAGGCTACTCGATCGAGTAAGATTGACACTCGATTGAGTAAGTGGCACTCGATCGAGTAAGTGCCTTACTCGATCGAGTAAGTGGATTTACGGGTGATATTTGACGGGTTTTGTTAATAATGCGGGAATGGTATATAAGGCTTTCGTCACTTTTCTCAAAACACTTTTACAATCTAAAAACCTTCAAGAGAAGATTTGGAGTTACGTTGAATCATCCTCGCCGCATTATTAGCAAATCCCGGAGCTAGAAGTGTCGGATTTCGTCATTCTTTATACCTTTGTGATCCTTGCGTCGAGGGTAAGCTTTACATATAACTTTTATATTGTTTTGTTAATATTGGTTAAACTCTAATTGGGTGATTTGGAGGTTTTGGGGGTTTTGGGTGATTTATGTGAATATGGTTGTGATGGTATGTATGTATGTGATAGGAGGAGGTTTCGTAGAGGAAAGATTCTGATTAGCTGCTAAGACCGTCTGTGGTGTTGCATTTCAGGTAGGGTTTCCCTACTCGTTATTAATTACATAATGTGTGGTGATTGTGCTGTAGTTAGTGATTGTTGGTTGATTCAGACGGTTGTGATTTCGTAATATTGATTGATTCAGACGGTTTTTGATTTTGTGTTGTGATTACTGTTTATCTATATGTGATCTTCGGGGTGCGTCCCTGGCTAAGTGAAGTCACTTGCGGGAGTGGCTTCACGCCCTTGAATCGCCTCCTGTATGTGGAACCCGCCACAGGAGGGATGTGCACATTAATGAACATGGGTTTATCGCTCGATGGAGATGAGCGGTGCTTAGGTGGGAACGGTTGCGGTCTCCCACTGGCGGCGAGGAGTACCTGTTGCGATGGGTACTCTGGCAGGGCTACACACTTTAGTGTGTAGTCAGTTATGTGGAGACTGGAGATGGAGACTCGGGATTGTCTGAGCTGTTTGTATGCTTGTTTCATTGTGGCTTCGTTTTATGTAATTAGTACTGAACCCGTTTAAATGTTTTAAAAACTGTGGTGATCCATTCGGAGGTGGTGAGCAGTTATTGAGCCGGTATGATATGACGCACATGGGATAGCTGGGATGAGTCATCACGTGGCTGCTAAAAGAGTCTTCCGCTGTGTCAGACGATGTCTTATAGTTGTGACAGTTTTGGCTAGTAGACATTTTTTGAGTACTTTGTATTTCAGTTTAACAGTTTTGGTTTGGACATGTAATCACTTAAACCGTATTTACTTTTAAAGTATGTTTCTTTAATGTCTTGTGATTATCATTGCCTCGGGTAACCGAGATGGTGACGTTTCCATACCTTAAGTGGTCCTGGTAAGACACTTGGAGTATGGGGGTGTCACAAAGTTGTATCAGAGCGACGATCTTGAAACCTGTAACCAATGAACCTAATGAATATAGGGAGTCAAATTAAAATGAACCCGGGTAGGAGTTGTAGGAGCTAATGCAAAGACTTGGGAGACGTCCTAAAGTCGCGAACTCGTCCTACAATTTTGAACCGGTCACCATGGGATATGAGTCGGGATCTCTATGTGTTTATTTTGTGAATTGTGTACCAATATAGTGATGTGTGGCATGAATCGGTGTGATTTTGTATGTTGTTGGTTGAAAGCATGTTGAATGATAATTGGTTTACCATGTTGGTTGGAATAGTTGGAAAAGTATGTGAGAATGATGAATGATGTGGTGGAAAAAGGAAGTAGTTCATATGTGATAATATGTGATGAATAATGATGTTGCATGTAGGATGAATGATTTATAATGTGTCTATACTAGTAACTTGTGATTAGGGGATGTGATATGATTTTACACAGTTTTGTTTGTGTAGACTTAAATAATAAGTTCATATGCTTGTTTACTGTTGTGTTATATGCACTTGTTAGATGAAGAATGTGGTTGAAATGGTAAGAATAGATTGGAAAAGATGGGATGTCAATTGCATGAGAATATGAATTTTGTGATTATGAATATGTTTCGGTGACGAAGTGGATTTGTAATATTGTTGCATTAGTAACATGGAAATAGGATTTGTAATGTATGAGTATGTTTTGTTGTACGTAAAGTTATAGAATAAAAGCATGTGGGTAAATCATGATTGACAGGTTAAATAATCTATGTGCATGATGAATGTTGTTGCTTGGTTTTTAAAGATAGTAACATGTGATTAAAAATACTGGTTTTATGAGTATTGAGTTGTTTTTGTTTACCTTGTTGTTGTTTAAGTTGTTTGGAAGTAAAAATCAAGTAGTTGTGTTTTTCGATTATGAAGAGGTTGTCTTTAAACTGTTATAACTTGAGATGTATAAATGATTTTAATGTGATTTCAATTGGAGGTGATATTTTATTCTTTTACGATTCTAACGATAGGTCACACGCCCAAAACGAACAAGAAATGAGTGAGATATGACCGTTTTACGAAAATTGGACAGTGTTGAGAAATGCGTAGGGTACTCGATCGAGTGGCCCTCACTCGATCGAGTGCACCTCTTGTTACTCGATCGAGTAGCCCTTACTCGATCGAGTAGTCCTGGTAATTTGTTTTACGTACTTCTGCCCTTCACCTACTCGATCGAGTAAGTCACTTACTCGATCGAGCGACCTGTACTCGATCTAGTGACTCATGTTTTGGGTCATATGCTTATCTTTTGACTTTGTTGCCTATTATGTTTAATTCAAAGGTGTCCTTTTGCTTCTTTATGCATTGTTTTACGTATGTGTCGGTCCTGATGCGTAAGTTACCCAATCTTATAATGTAAAGAGTGGCACCTATGGTGATTATGAGTTCGATGGGGAGGACATGAGTTGTATGTGGTTGTGATAGATAGTGGAAAAAGAAAAGGAAGATCAGTATGGCTTATTGAGGCATGGAGCATGTTTTGTGAGATAAGGTGAGTGATATGATTGTGTGTTGAGTAACGTAAAAGTAAGTGAATGTGGGCAAGGGATGATGTGAGTCTAAGGAACGTGAGAATGAAAAGCTTGGAAGGAAGGATGTGGATAGTAGCAACTTGAGATGTTAAGGATTATGAAGGGAGAGAGTTATAACCGGGTTGGTTAAGAATATATGTAATGGAAAGATCGTTGTAGATAGATGAAAAAGAATGATGTATTAAGAGCTTAGATTGAGTTATGCAGCGATGTGGATTTGTAGATTGAGATTCAGTTTGGGGAATTTGGTTTATCAAGAGGTGGAACTAATGTGTGATTTCCTTGGGCATTTAACAGTATGAAATGAGTTTTGGGATTCAAAAAAAAAAAAAAAAACGAGGTGGAGTGGACTGACCGTGTAGATTGATTGGTGATAAGTGTGAGTGATATCATGATAAGAGAAGATCCATAGTAAGAAAGAGTGAGATAATATCGATAAGAAATAATGGGATTTGAGTTTTGGAGCAATGAGAAAGTAACCGGAGCACTAAAGAGTTAGATAGAAGTAATAAGGATTCGAATTATTAATTGGTATTGTTGAGTTTAAAGAGAAAAGAAGGATAAAAGTAAGCTGAGAAAATGTTGACCGGAGTTATGTGATATAGAGGTAAGGAGTCGTCGAGATGCGTGTTGCTATCATGAATATGTTAGTTAATGGTTATATAGGAGTTTCAGGACAACATGATTAGTCATGAGTTTTGAGGAATTAAGGGAGTAAGAGGTTGATAGAGTATCTGCACGATGTGAGATTTTGGTGGAGAGTTAGATGACGATACAGTTAAGGATAGTATTGGGAAGAATGTTGAGGTAAATTTTTGTTGATAGGTTAATGTTCGTTATTTGGGAAATTAACCGAAGATAGGAAAGAAACCGTGATGTTTAAAGATGAGTGTAAGAGGCTTGATGTCCGAACGATGGTAGTGTTGAGGGGTTGTCACTAGTGGTTAAGAGTGATGATAGATAAGAAAGATAGAAATTCTAAAGAGGTTGATTTTGTAGAGGCCGGATTGAAATGTATGGTTGTAAGGAAGTATAAGATGTGGTTAGATGAGGCGGGTGCTAATAGTTGAATAGTAATGGTATGGTTATATTTGGCATGAGGTGATGGTTATGCGAATGGGGGAATATGTTATGAGGGGCATATGAGTTAAGCTCGGGCGACAGGTAACCTTTATCGAGTGGTAACTTACGTGATCAGGATTGACTAGTTGGATGTGATTATGGGTCTATGATGTGTATAAACGTTTGTGTGAGGTTTTGACCTCACGATAAGCGGTATGGTGTGATAGACATAAAGTTGTTATCTAAATGTTCTGTAATATATGTTGGATACGGTAACCTAATGGAATGATGTTTAAAAAGGTAATAATTTGAGTGATTTGGCATGGCTAGTTATGCTTGTATGTATTCATGATATATTTTATTCCGTAATATGGTAGGGGGGATGATATTCATGAGGTTCTTATCTGTTTAATTCATATAATATGTTGCGTTGTGATTTAGTAAAGTGGATTTGAGCAAGTTTTCTTGTCCGAGAAGTTATTTATGAGTCAGTGTTTATGGTATTGTGTAAGTTGCGATGTCTATCGATGTGGTTGTTGTGCCTCGAGTGGTAATCCGGGCACGGTACTTCGTGTTGTGATGCGGGTGTTTTCGCACTGCGGTGCGGCTGTTGGTAGCGGCGTTGCGATGCCGTCACCGGTTGTGGTGGAGTAGGCGGGATGATTACGATTCGAGTTTCGAAAGTGCATACCAGTTATACATAGTTGTTGTTTTGTCTATTGTTGTTTCCTGTGAGTTTCAGTTTGGACAGATAGATGGTTATTTTGTTTATTAATGTTTCTTACCAGTTTCAGCTTGGGTGTGAGGGTAGAGTATGATATGGAAGGGAGTTGTGTATGTTTTTGTTGCCGGCATGGTATATCGATATTTTGTTGATGGGACACAGTTGTGAGAGGTTGTTACAGTAATTTTGATCTTGTTTTAAGATGAGGCATTGGTAGACACAGTAATGGCAAGTGAATCGTGGAACATGTGTTGTACTGATCTGAGAGCTACAAGTGGTTTATTATCTTTTGTTGAGACAGTGAGCGTAGGGTGTTGGGAATTAGTGTCATGTTAAGTTATGTATGAGTTTTGTGGTAATAAAAGAAAAAGGAATTGAGGATCTAGTGTGAGTGTGCGTAGCAAGTGTGGACCATGAGTTATGTTTTTGGCGATAGGTGTTTCATCTAGAGAGGTATGTCATGTTGTGGTAATGTGGAAGAGTTGGAGTGTTAGTTATGCTAAGGATTTTGTGGTATTGGTTGGATGAAGTGCAGAATGCGTTAAGGTATGAGAACTGTTTAAGTAAGAGAGCCTTGGAAATAGGAATGGTTATAGGTATGAGGTTATAGGCGGTTATCTTTGACATGTGGTGGTGATGAGGATAATGAGAAGATATAGCTAAGGATTTAGTATTAGTGAGTTACGAGGATGTAACATTTGTCTTAAGAGGAGTAGGATGCGATAAAAGAGAGTTTCATGGTTGTGCATGTTGTAGTATAATTGGAAGTAGAGTGTTGGTGTAGCATAAAGGATGGATATTTGTTGTGATTGATTTTATTAAAGGGCATGGCCGTGCTTGTAGTAGTGTGATGTTTAAGAGTGTGGGAATACTTCGATAGCGTTGACAGTTGGATGATGATGTTTATGAGTTCGATAGTGTTGATAGTTAGATGTTGATGTTATGAGTGTGAGTAAACTTCGAGGACGAAGTTCTTTTTAAGGGTGGTAGAATGTAACATTCCGTTTGATGCTTATGAGTGTCTTGATATTGGATTTTCTAGTGGAAAATATGTTAGTGAAACGGAGCTAGCGGCGTTTGTGGATGGTAGTTGGTAGTGTGCGGAGTTAGTGTCGAGAGACGCTATAATGTGGTGGATACGATATCGTGAGTCATGTTGTGGAGGTATACATAGTTGGTGGAATTAGTGTTAAGAGTTAGTGTTTTATAGGTTGGGGTTTCGTTTTGAGTTCTTAGTTGCGTTGTTGTGTCTTGGTCGAGTTTGTATGTTTGTTTTGAGTATGGGTTGAACTTCGGGGACGAAGTTCTTTTTAAGGAGGGAAGACTGTAATACTACGGTTTTAAGAGTCTTTGGGTACTTTATCAAGTGGGGCTTACTCTGTCGAGTAAGTATAGTTTTATGCGAAGCAGTAGTCTGCCTGTAGGCTACACGATCGAGTAAGATTGGCACTCGATTGAGTAAGTGGCACTCGATCGAGTAAGTGCCTTACTCGATCGAGTAAGTGGATTTACGGGTGATATTTGACGGGTTTTGTTAATAATGCGGGAATGATATAAAAGGCTTTCGTCACTTTTCTCAAAACACTTTTACAATCTAAAAACCTTCAAGAGAAGATTTGGAGTTACGTTGAATCATCCTCGCCGCATTATTAGCAAATCCCGGAGCTAGAAGTGTCGGATTTCGTCATTCTTTTTACCTTTGTGATCCTTGCGTCGAGGGTAAGCTTTACATATAACTTTTATATTGTTTTGTTAATATTAGTTAAACCCTAATTGGGTGATTTGGGGGTTTTGGGTGATTTATGTGAATATGGTTGTGATGATATGTATGTATCTGATAGGAGGAGGTTTCGTAAAGGAAAGATTCTGATTAGCTGCTAAGACCGTCTGTGGTGTTGCATTTCAGGTAGGGTTTCCCTACTCGGTATTAATTACATAATGTGTGGTGATTGTGCTGTAGTTAGTGATTGTTGGTTGATTCAGACAGTTGTGATTTCGTAATATTGATTGATTCAGACGGTTGTTGATTTTGTGTTGTGATTACTGTTTATCTATATGTGATCTTCGGGGTGCGTCCCTGACTGAGTGGAGTCACTTGCGGGAGTGGCTTCACGCCCTTGAATCGCCTTCTGTGGAACCCGCCACAGGAGGGATGTGCACATTAATGAACATGGGTTTATCGCTCGATAGAGATGAGCGGGGCTTAGGTGGGAACGGCTGCGGTCCTCCACTGGCGGCGAGGAGTACCTGTTGCGATGGGTACTCTGGCAGGGCTACACACTTTAGTGTGTAGTCAGTTATGTGGAGACTGGAGATGGAGACTCGGGATTGTCTGAGCTATTTGTATGCTTGTTTCATTGTGGCTTCGTTTTATGTAATTAGTACTGACCCCGTTTAAACGTTTTAAAAACTGTGGTGATCCATTCGAGGATGGTGAGCAGTTATTGAGCAGGTATGATATGACGCACATGGGGTAGCTGGGATGAGTCATCACGTGGCTATTAGAAGAGTCTTCCGTTGTGTCAGACGATGTCTTATAGTTGTGACAGTTTTGGCTAGTAGACATTTTTTGAGTATTTTGTATTTCAGTTTAACAGTTTTGGTTTGGACATGTAATCACTTAAACCGTATTTACTTTTAAAGTTTGTTTCTTTATTGTCTTATGATTATCATTGCCTCGGGTAACCGAGATGGTGATGTTTCCATGCCTTAAGTGGTCCTGGTAAGGCACTTGGAGTATGGGTGTGTCACAGGCTGTGACCATCTCGGTTGCCCGAGGTTAGTATATCAAAAGCAACAACTCAAACACATTTATTAAATTACGGAAGGTTTAAAGTTACATGGTCTCAAATCCGACATAAAGAACTATCTAAAAACTAACAACTATAAGATGACAACTAGAACTCTTGACAGTGGAAGTTAAGCTTGCGTGGTGACTCCCCATGACTGCCCCAATGCTAAACGACTGCATCACCTGTCACAATCTGCTCACCATCCCCGGATGGATCACCACAGATTTTATAAAACAACAACAGGGTCAGTTCTGCATAATTAAAATAAGACACGTGCATAAAGTAACCAGCTGATCATCCTCCGTCCCCGGTCTCCCGATCTCATACAGTAACCGACTACACACCGAGGTGTGTAGCCCTGCCAGACTACCCATCAAAACAGGTAGCCCACGCCGCCAGTGGCGGATCGCAGCCAATCCCCACCAAAATCCCACTCATCAACGAGCGATAACCCTGTCCCTTAATGTGCACATCCCCTCCCGTGGCAGGTTCCACGGAGAGCGAACTAGGGCATGAAGCCACTCCCGCAAGTGACTCCACCACAACCTCACAACACCATCACAACCATCACAACACCACCACACCACACTCCAGCGATGATCAGCGAACCACAATCACACATTCAAACAAAGCATCTCAAATCAATTAAGTATAACTGAGTAGGGAAACCCTACCTTAGAACAATCAGCAAGGAAAGCGAGCAAGCAAACTAGAACGGCTCCTCTACGAAGTATCCGCCTATGCAACAATCACATAACACAATCACTAAAATATGAACCATTGAATATGAAGATAAGGACTTATCGACGATGAACAAAGGAATGAATGCAATTGCTATGATCACCCACACACAAAGGATAGATTTAGAGATGATTAGAGCGTCGTAGAAGTGTTTAGGTTTTGTAAATTGTAATTAGAAACTGTTTAGCGTATTATATATCGCCCTAATCATTTCCACATCAAACCGCGGAAATAACACTCGACGGACCGGATACTCGGTCGAGTATAAAGTATACTCGGCCGAGTATCCTCTACTCGGTCGAGTATTCTGCATACTCAGCCGAGTGTTCCTGGGCAAAAGCCAAACAGGATACACGACACACTTTACTCGACCGAGTAGGCCATACTCGGTCGAGTACCAGCCTATGAAAACCATAGTATTACAATATTCCCCCCTTAAAAAGAACTTCATCCCCGAAGTTCCAACCCAACCTATAGCACATGGACACCTAACACTACCTCCACCAACCACGCTTCCTTCCACAACATGACTCGCGATATCGTCTCAACTACAGCATAGACTCCAAATACTAACTTCATAATACTATCAGATACCCACATATAAGTGTTGCCGACTCTGTCTTACTTCCATAACGCTCACTAGAACCCCCAATTACCAAGACAATCCACCGGACAAGATCAACCATCAAGACGGAATGTTACATTCTACCACCCTTAAAACGAACTTCGTCCTCGAAGTTTACTCACATACATAAACATCCTCACACAATCTGTTAACACTATCGAAGTTTACTCACACTCCTAAACATCATACTACTACGAGCACTGCCATTACCTGTAATAAAATCGAGAACGATCCATCTTTATTCTACACCAACACTCAAACTTCCAATTGCAACTGTATGACCATCAACTCTCTTGTACTGTTACGTCCTCGTAACTCACTAATACTAGGTCCTTTGCTATACCTCCCATAAACCTCATTACCATCGCATGTCAAAGATAACCCACTATAACCTCAACACCTACAACCATTTCTATATCCAAGGCTCTTTTTATCTAACAGTTCTCGTGCCTCCAATTATTCTGTACTCCCATAACATATATTATAAAATCCTCAGTATAACCACCACTCCATCTCTTCCACAGTACCGCAAAACAACATACTTCTATATACTTATACACTCATCTCCATGATCTTAGCTCACAATCCACAAAATATTACACATACTCACATTAGCTTCTCAAGTTCATCTCTTTTATTACCACAAAACTCACCCTTAACCTGACATGATACTAAGTCTCAAACTCCGTACTCACTGTCCCAAGAAAAGGTGCTAAACCACATGTAGTTTAAAATTCATACCACACATGTTCCACAATTCTCTTGCCACAACTATGTCCACCAACGCCTTATCTAAAACAAGATTAAAAGTAGGCTAACAGCCTCTCACAACTATGTCCCATTAACAGAATATTACTATACTATGACAACAACAGAACCATACCCAACTCTCTTTCATATCATACTCTATTCTCACTCCCAAGCCGACACTGGTAAGAAACATCAGGAAACAAAACAACGGTCTATATGCCCCGACCGAAACTGACAGGAAATAGCCGTAAACAAACAACAATCTATGACAACACGAAAATACTCGTATCACAACACGAATTACCGTGCCCAGATCGCCACTCGAGGCATAACAACCATATCGATAGCCATCACAAATTTTACAATCTCATAACACTGACTGAGTACAACTTCCTTGACCAGAAGACTTTCTTAAAACCGCTCTACTAGATCACGACGCAGCATATTACACGTAATCACAGATACCAACCTTATGAATATTATCCATACCATGACTCGTGAGGTCAGAACCTCACACAACATTTACACATATCAAGGACCCATAATCAAATGTAACTAGCCAATCCTGATTACGTAAGTTACCACTTGATAATGAATATCTCTCATTCGGACTTAACTCAGGTGTCCTTCATAACATGTCCTCTCATACACACAATTATCACCACCCGGCGAACGTAGCCATATCATCAGTACCCAACTACCAGCGAATAACTCATATATCCACATCTTATACTCCCTCACAACCATACATACTAATCAGTCTCCACAAAATCAACCCCATTAGAACAACTAACTTCCCTAAAGTAACATCATCCTTAACCACTAGTGTCAACAATACAACACCACTATCCTTCATGTGACCGCTCTCTTAATATCACGTCTTTATATAACGAACATCAATTCCACCAACAAAGTTTACCTATACATTATTTCCAATTCAATCCTTTACTGTATCGTCACCTAACTCTCCATCAAAATCTCATATCGTGCAAACACTCTGCCAGCTTCTTACTCCCTTAATACCTCGAAGCTCACGGCTACCCTGTCTTCCGGAACTCCTATATAACTATTAACTCCCAGCCTCCCATGATGCTATCGTGCCTTTCCACGATTCCTTATTTTCGTGTCTCCATAACTTTGATCAACGTTCTCCCAACTTACTTTCCATCCAATAACACCAATTAATAATTCATCTCCTTCCTTCTTCTATCTAACTCGTTAGTACCCCGTTTATCTTCTTGTTGCTCTACAACTCAATTCCCATTAATTCATATAAGTATCTTCCTATTCTTCTTTATCACTAATCCCCTCTCATCATAGTACTCACTCACACTTGTCACCATCAAGTCCCCACAACTACCGGTTACTTTTCAATTAGTCGTATCTCTAGAAAACCAAAAATTCACCTCATATCGTTAATTGCTCAAAGAATTACACACTAGGTGTGGGATTTATCTGTATGCACCCCTTTAATTTCAAGGATTATAACGAATAATAATGATGAATGCTAGTCATAAAATGAATTACATAAACAAAAGTAAAGAATGAAGAAACAACCTTCGGTCCTAGCAAAATTGGCCTAAGAACAATATCGCAATGATATTCACCTATCAGTTGCACCCAAGATGATATGAGATATGCCCTTAACTTGTTTCTAGAATCGATCCCTCAATTTCTGTAAAATTGCTTAGGTTTTTTCTCGTTTTTGTGTTTTTAGATGAGAGGTAAGAATGAGTTAGAAAATAGGTTAGAAAATTCTTCCCTTCACTCCCTTTAAACCGTGTACCAGGAGGGATGAGGGTCGATTTTTCTTTTTATTTTTCCGGCCCATATTACCGAAATTAAGAGTGATTAAATTCTCTTTTTTTTTTTTCGGTTTTACTACTTACCCAAAATAAGGAGATTAAATCTTCTTATTTTGGTAGTATGCAAAATGTATAAAATGTATTAAATATAAATTGTCATTTATATTATACCGCATTAATTAATACGGATCAATAATAATTTATTATGACAATATCGTATAATTTATCATTTGCTGATTAAATATAACCGATTACATTTAATTACGAATTAACATATTAATTCGTCCAAGCTAACATTATATACATTAATTAAATATAACTTATTATATTCAATTTACGAATTGACAGTTAATTCGTCTCAGCTTATATTATTTAATCAACATTAAATAATCGTCTCATCAACACAGTGACTAACTGTTTAGTCATATAAGGCATCAATGTGATTACATTTCCATAACCACATCTCTCAAACACATCCTTTAGGTGTGACCTTTAGGGACCAGTTGATCACCGTCATCAGTATGATAATAACGTCAAACTTTCTAGCAAGCCAACCGTTATTAGGTAATCGTTAATCAACTGATAAAATACAAAGTATACCCTTGTGAACCTGTAAGAGATTTACAAATGTTATCACACTAATTTGTGGAGGACACAAGCTCCAACAAACTCCCACTTGTCCTCACAAGTGTATGTGCGATAACCGATTCTCATATCCTAAAATTTCTCCCACTCAATGTAAAACAATTTGCAAAATCCGTATTCACAAAGGTCGTATTTTACAAGTGATCTGTATCAAGAGTGGTTTCCCCGACTAGAGAGTAACTTAACTGATAAACGAATCATCATTCGAGCATGGCCATGCATTTTAGTTACTACTCCTCGAGTGGCCCTGAGAAATAAATATACCTGATAAGGGTTGGATATTTTCCTCAAGTCGAATCCTGCAGATGTAATCACAGTATGAAATGATCCATAAAAAATCTACTTAGCCTCCAGTTACGGCAGACCGTGAGAAAGAAACCAAAGTCACCCAAAAACTGCCTTAATCTCAAGAGACAGTCGATAGTCAAAAGAATCGACTTTAGGAACACAATAGATGTCCTATCCACGACCTGGCACCGAATGTTTTTAAACATTTAGGACTCCATTATGTTGTCACCAAAAATTTGTCCTACGAGATATCGTTATAATCTCGCATCTGTGATCGATCAGTCAACCGTTTGACTTATGGCTCGTTGAACCCACCATCAATCGACTGCACAATATAATAGCCAGAGTTATCAGCTCATTAAGGCGATTACAGACCAAAACAAATATAATGTAATTCAGTTCACTTTGTGGCGTTCAATGTTGTCAGTACAATCCACATGAAAAACAAAATATAATAAAAACGATGAAGTTATAAATAGTATATGAAAAAAGATAATGTATCAAATCCATAATCAACTACTACAACTCAGGAACACGTTTAACTCCCATGGAAATAACGTGCCCTACATGCTTATCATAATTCAACGGTTTAGTGAGAGGATCCGCGATGTTATCATCCGTCGCAATCTTGTCAATCACTATCTCCTCTTGCTCCACGTAATCACGGATCAGATGAGCTTTCCGATGTACATGTCTAGATTTGTTGCTAGACTTTGGCTCCTTAGCCTGGAAGATGGCACCTCTATTGTCACAATAGATGGTGATCGGGTCATTCGAACTAGGAACTATCGTAAGTCCTTGTAAGAATTGACGCATCCATATCGCTTCCTTTGCTGCCTCCGAAGCGGCATAGTACTCAGATTCAGTAGTAGAATCTGCTACAACACTCTGTTTGGAACTCTTCCAGCTGACCGCAGAACCATTGAGAGTAAAGACGAACCCGGACTGAGATTTTGAGTCATCTCGATCCGTTTGGAAGCTAGCATCTGGGTAACCGATTGCGCATAGCTTAGTATCTCCTCCATAAGTCAATACCCAATCCTTAGTCCTCCGTAGGTTCTTGAGGATGTTTTTAACAGCTATCCAGTGTGTTTCACCTGGAGTCTTTCGGTACCGACTCGTCATACTCAATGCATATGCCACGTCTGGACGTGTGCATATCATGGCATACATGATCGATCCTATTGCAGATGCATAAGGAACACGACTCATGCGCTCAATCCCTTCAGGCGTCGTGGGTGACTAAGACTTGTGATGAGTCATAATTATATACATATTTATGCCTCCCCTTAATTACTTTTGATACGGTTTTCGTGCTAGTTTATATCAGTTACATGCCTTTTATGTTAGAATGTCGATACTTCCGCCTTTTGATGTTTAATGCAGGAATGATGCATTTGAGGAGCAAAGGAATGAAATGGGCATCACGGAGTGAGCATGAAGGGATACACGAAGCATGACACGGGAATCCATAAGAATGAAGGAAGAGAAGTTAAGAAGAAAACACGAAGAAAAGAGCTTCTTATTACAAGTGCCTACTTTGAAGAGCCATATCTCGAGTTCTACAACAGATTTTCAAATAATTCCAAGTGTGGGTGAAAGCCTATCTTCTTAGCTTTCCAACGCCGCGAAAATCGCTTGTTTCTGACAAGTAACGAAGAAATGGCATCCGTTTGAAGTTCAGTGCGCGAAGCAGGAAATTGGTGCCTCGATCGAGTCAACCTTGGCTCGATCGAGGCGACTCGATCGAGGAACCAACCTAATCAATAAACTTTGCAATGTCGAGAGTTGGGGTATCTAGGAATTGGTGCCTCGATCGAGTCAACCTTGGCTCGATCGAGGAACCACTAGTTTCCGCAATATTCCGCAACTTTCCTTAAGTCGGTTATGTATTGCTATAAATACCAAACCTCGTACCATAGGTTAGAGATGCCTTATTTTTCAGTAGGTTTAATATAGCTACCTTATAAAACTCTCTCAAATACTTAGCTTAGTTTAATTATTGTTCGGATCTATTAACTTTAATTACGGTATTGTTCTTAATCTTTCTTTTATTATTAATCATTTATTTCATTGTTCATCTTTTATGCTTGCAATCATGTTTCTTATTATTGTTATTGTTGTTTGTACCTTTAATATGAGTAGCTAAATTCTTAATCTAGGGTGAAGGGGATCTAGGTTAATTAAAAGGGAAAATTAATTAATTGCTAGTGATATCGCATAAGTTGTTGTTTGATTATTGTTTTTCTTCTAGTTAATTAACTTAAGGCCTGAGTTATTAATTAGTGTAGCGAATTAATCCTTTCGCCGACCGGGTTAGAATTAATATAGGCTACGATAATCAAATAGATTGTATCTAATTATAGCGACCGCATGTTAGAATCGATCTAAAGGGCATAATTGAGTCGACCGATCTTATGACCTTAAACAGCTTGGTAGATCTAGCAATTGATTAATAGTCCCCAAATAATTGACCTAGTGAACCGAAAATCCTAGACCTTTAATATTATTGTTATTTGCCCTTTAAATTACTTGCAATTAGTTGGTTAGCATACAAACAAAACAAACCCCCACAATTGGTTACTTTAAGACAGATTTAAATATAAACAAACTAGATAATCACCGCCTCCCTGTGGATTCGACCCTGACTTACCGCTAGCTATTTTGTTAGTAGTAGTTTAGGTTTACTTTGATTAAGGTGATACGACTTTAGCCTTATCAACTTGCTCAACTGCATACCAGACGTCATTGGAAGGTTCCCCTTCTTCGAGTTGGTCATGCTGAACCTCTCAAGAATCTTATCCAAATAAGACTCCTGACTAAGTGATAACATCCGTCGTGATCTATCTCGGTAGATACGGATTCCTAAAATGCGTTGTGCCTCACCCAGATCTTTCATCTGGAAATGGTTCTTCAACCATTCTTTAACCGAAGATAGGAGAGGAATGTCATTCCCAATCAAGAGTATGTCATCGACATACAATATTAAGAATACAATCTTGCTCCCACTCGACTTGATATATAAGCATGGTTCCTCGACCGATCGAGTGAAACCATACTCTTTTATCACCTGGTCGAAATGATGATTCCAACTCCGAGAAGCTTGCTTAAGTCCATAAATGGAACGCTTAAGCTTGCATACTTTATTAGGATGTTCAGGATCTATGAAACCTTCGGGTTGCACCATGTACAACTCTTCCTCCAAATAACCGTTTAAGAAGGCGGTTTTCACATCCATTTGCCAAATTTCATAGTCATGAAATGCGGCAATCGCTAAGATTATCCGAATGGAACGTAGCATGACTACAGGTGCAAAAATCTCATCATAATGCAATCCGTGCACTTGAGTGAAACCTTTTGCCACTAGTCGTGCCTTATAGGTATATCGTTGTTGGGTCTCTGTAACGCTTTATTTTGTAAAGCCATTTGCACTGTAGAGGTTTTACCTTATTAGGTAAATCAACAAGATCCCATACGTCATTCTCATACATGGAGTCCATCTCGGATTGTATGGCTTCGAGCCATAGCTTTGAGTCGGAACATGCCATAGCACCTTTATAGGTAGCGGGTTCATTACTCTCTAGGAGTAAAACGTCATTCTCCTCGACCATACCAATGTATCTGTCCGGAGGATGAGAGACTCTACCCGACCTCCTAGGTTCCTCAGGAATATTAACCGTATCATCAGTTGGAGGAACAACTTCCTCCATCCGTTCCTCGGTTGTTGGTTCTGGAATCTCCGACAGCTCGAAGGTTCTATTACTTGTCTTGTTCTCGAGAAATTCTTTCTCTAAGAACGTCGCACTAGCCGCAACAAAAACTCGATGTTCGGTAGGCGAATAGAAGTAATGACCAAATGTTCCTTTTGGATAACCTATAAAGTATGTCTTGACCGATCGCGGGCCGAGCTTATCCTCGTGTCTCCACTTGACGTAAGCCTCGCAGCCCCAAACCCGAATAAAGGACAAGTTAGGGACCGTTCCCTTCCATATTTCATATGGAGTCTTGTCGACTTGACTTTAGTCGGACTTGGTTAAGTATAAGAGCGGTGACAAAAGAGCAAAACCTCATAATGAATCAGGCACTACCGTGTGACTCATCATGGATCGAACCATATCAAGTAAGGTTCGATTTCTCCGTTCGGACACACCATTTAATTGAGGTGTTCCAGGTGGAGTTAACTGCAAAACGATTCCACAGTCTTTAAGGTGTTGATCAAACTCATTTGAAAGATATTCGCCACCCCGATCTGAACGGTGTGCTTTAACCTTTCTACCCAGTTGGTTTTCAACCCTGTTCTGGTATTCCTTGAATTTCTTAAGGGACTCACTTTTATGCTTCATTAAGTAGACATATCCGTATCTACTCAAATCATCCGTGAAAGTGATAAAATATCTATAGCCATCTCTAGCGGTAATTGACATAGGTCCACAAACATCTTTATGTATGAGTCCTAATAGGTCACTAGCGCGCATTCCAACAACTTTGAAGGAAATTCGAGTCATTTTGCCAATGAGACATGATTCACACGTGCCATATGTAGAAAATTCGAATGTGGGAATAGTCCCATTATCGACGAGTTTCTTTACGCGTTTCTCATTTATGTGTCCCATTCGACAATGCCATAGATAGGTTTGATCTTTGTCACCAACCTTTAATTTCTTATTGTTCACGTGTAATACTTCCGTGGTTTGATCTAAGATGTAAATTCAATTCATGGAAACCGCTTTGCCATAAATCATTTCATTGAAAGAGAAAATACAGCTATTATCCTTTATTAAAAATGAAAATCCGTCTTTATCAAGCACGAAAACTGAAATAATGTTCTTAGATAAACTGGGTACATAGTAACAGTTATTTAAAAATAACTCAAAACCACTAGGGAGTTAGATTACATATGTTCCCTTCGAGACAATGAGCAACTCGGCTCCATTCCCGACTCGCAGGTCCACATCACCCTTTCCGAGAGGTGTGATGTTTCTTAGGCCCTGCAAATGATTACACAGATGAGAACCACAACCAATATCTAGTACCCAAGTTCCGAAACTTGCATGGTTAATCTCAATCATATGAATATAAGATGACATACCAACATGAACGACGCGGCCTGCTTTGATGTCCTCACGGTACACGGGACAGTTCCTCCTCCAATATCCAGTCTTGTGACAATGGTGGCACTCAATGTCACCGCCCTTGCTCTTTGCCTTGCCCTGTGAGCCACTAGTCTCACCAGGCCCACTCTTACCGTTTCCTGGCTTCTTAAACTTTGGCTTACCTACAGTTAGGTCGCCTAGAGCTTTGCCCTTACCTTTACCCTTGTTGGAAATCGTGAAAACATCCTGCTTCATGCTCCCACTCAATTTCATATCTTTCTCGGTCTGTACGAGAAGGGAGTGTAGATCATGAGGACTCTTTTTCAAGTCATTCATGTAGTAGTTCGCCCTGAAAAGGGTAAAACCATCGTGAAGAGAATGAAGCATTCAGTCAATGACAATGCTCTCACTGATTTTGCAATCAAGTGCCTCCAATTTCTCGACATTCTCAATCATGTTGAGAATGTGTGGGCTAACCGGTTGGCCCTTCTGGAGTTTCGCATCAAAGAAGCGACAGGTATGCTCATAAGTAACGATCCTCGGTGCTTTTGAGAACTCGTTAGTGAGCGTGGTGAAAATCTTTTTCGCACCTTGAGCAATGAAGCGTCTCTGCAAATTGGTTTCCATTGCAAAGATGAGTACGTTCTTTTTCGCACCCGCTTCCATAACGAAGTCACTATAAGAAACTGTCTCGTTAGCTCTCGCATTTGCGCCTGGGTTTACCGGTATTGGCTCAGTTAGGTACCTGAGCTTACCGTCAGCAACGGCAGCATTCCGTAGTGCTGCCTCCCAGTCCGCAAAGTTGGACTCATCATTTTTCAGTCGCGTGTACTGATTCATGTTGTCCATAAAGATTTTAAGCCAGGACTCGCGTCCAAGTTTGGCACTCGGCATTGGGATTTCGTTATTTCCAGCCATTTGTTGTAACAGTAATATGAACGTGTTCTACACTGCGAAAAGAAGAATAAATAATAAGCACGTGCATCGATTTTAATTTAAGTCTAATGATCTAATGTCATAACGCGAAGACTCAAGCATTTATACAATTGACCTTCCTCAAGAATTATATAAATGATCCCAAGACTCAATTATCTGTAAATTGATAAGCCAACCTTTTGGCTAATTCTACTGTTAGAATTCTTGGTCGATAAATTTCTGTAAATTCTATCTTTAGTCCATCATAATCACGAGAAACTCTTCGGACTATAATGTTGAGATAAACTAAGTCAACACAAACTACTTACCCAACGTAGAAGGGGTCATATTATGCCTACCGACGAAGAAGGGATTCATAGTTGTTTGCCCTTATAAAGACTAATCTCAATTTCTGTTTTAGAGGAAGATCCCATCAACTTTATTTTAATTCATTTTAAGTGAACTAATATCTAGCATGCGTGAATGAATAAACTAAGGTGATGGCTTAATAAACATGTGACATCTGTATGTCTATGAAAACTAACATACAACCTATATGTGTCAATTTTCATGCATTTTAGTAGGTGGTTTGGTTTTAGGCGGAATATGATGCATTAACTAGCATGTGAATGAAAAGCAATAAGAACGGTAAAACGTAAAACAAAATAAAGTCCTAGTGTGGCCTATCCTATCAAAATGAACATAAGTACAAATTTGGAATCCGTCCTTGGACCCGAGAAGCTTGTCTTGATGTTCCATCTTGATCCATGTAGCGGGAGTGAGCTCCAATCTCCATCTTTAGTCTTCTCAAAAATTACAATTTAAAATTACATAATAAACCTATTTACATTCTAATTTCAAAACCGTAATAAATAAAGAAAACCAAAACGGAGATACGAGATCTCAAATTACATTAAAAATTATGTTCCCATCATTACGAAAACATAATTTGACTAAGGCCACACTAGGTATTACAAATTACAACCGATTGCAAAAATACGTAAATAAAACCATTCAACGATTCATTCAACAAAAATAAAATGCATCAACTAAAATAAATTAAACATACAAGACATAATTCTTGAATTATGTAGATTAGTTTTATCCAAACCACCTATTTAATTGATCAAATTAAGTGACAATTCCTCAATTAATCACATTAATTTTAATCTTAATTCACATTAAACTTGTAATATGAATTTAATCCAATCATTATTTTAAACCTCTTTAAAATAATTAGGTATCTATGAATTATGAACCGCTTCACAATAATCAATTGACCAAAACCAAAAAAAAAAAACAGAAATCTTTTTTGTTTTCTTGGTCACGACAAACCCAAAAAAATACAGAAAATCCCCCCTTTTTTTTTTTTCTCTTTTCGGCTGAAAACCCTAAAAACACAAAAAAAACTCAATTTTTTTTCTTTTGGAAAAACAGCCGCAGCCTTCAATCGAAAAAACGAACAATTGTTTAAAGTTGCTATTAACAAGATTGACATATTCAACTTTTAATTTAAATACATATTCAAACTAGAATATTCAAATTTAACCTGTTAAAAGAATATCTGAATTATGATAGAACCGATTATCATAATTGATTTGAACTTTTGTTAAATTAAGTTATATGCCAAAAACAGCAAAAACAATTCATTAATCCGACAAAACCAATTTCCATTTACATCTCGATTTATTAAATCCAAACATCTACAAATTATCATATTATTATCTTAACTGATTAAAACAACAATATGAAAGAATCAAATGGAAATAAAACAACAAAAAAAACGCAACAATTCGGCTAAATTTTTTTTTTCTCTCGGCATTAAAAAACATTTCAGCCGAATAATTTTTTTTTTTCGAAACCCTAATTATAGTTTACATCCAATTTTATGAAAATCATCAAAATAAAATTCGTGGCCTTAGCTCTGATACCACTTGTGGGATTTATCTGTATGCACCCCTTTAATTTCAAGGATTATAACGAATAATAATGATGAATGCTAGTCATAAAATGAATTACATAAACAAAAGTAGAGAATGAAGAAACAACCTTCGATCCTAGCAAAATTGGCCTAAGAACAATATCGCAATGATATTCACCTATCAGTTGCACCCAAAATGATATGAGATATGCCCTTAATTTGTTGCTAGAATCGATCCCTCAATTTCTGTAAAATTGCTTAGGTTTTTTCTCGTTTTTGTGTTTTTAGATGAGAGGCAAGAATGAGTTAGAAAATTAGGTTAGAAAATTCTCCCCTTCACTCCCTTTAAACCGTGTACCAGGAGGGATGAGGGTCGATTTTTCTTTTTATTTTTCCGGCCCATATTACCGAAATTAAGAGTGATTAAATTCTCTTTTTTTTCGGTTTTACTACTTACCCTAAATAAGGAGATTAAATCTTCTTATTTTGGTAGTATGCAAAATGTATAGAATGTATTAAATATAAATTGTCATTTATATTATACCGCATTAATTAATACGGGTCAAAAATAATTTATTATGACAATATCGTATAATTTATCATTTGCTGATTAAATATAACCAATTACATTTAATTATGAATTAACTATTAATTCGTCCAAGCTAACATTATATACATTAATTAAATATAACTTATTATATTCAATTTACAAATTGACAGTTAATTCGTCTCAGCTTATATTATTTAATCAGCATTAAATAATCGTCTCATCAACACAGTGACTAACTGTTTAGTCATATAAGGCATCAATGTGATTTCATTTCCATAACCACATCTCTCAAACACATCCTTTAGGTGTGACCTTTACGGACCAGTTGATCACCGCCATCAGTATGATAATAACGTCAAGCTTTCTAGCAAGCCAACCTTTATTAGGTAATCGTTAATCAACTGATAAAATACGAAGTATACCCTTGTGAACCTGTAAGAGATTTACAAATGTTATCACACTAATTTGTGGAGGACACAAGCTCCAACACTAGGCTCACCTCTTGATATTCCAAATTCCCAAACTTGACCACTACCTATCCATCACGACATAACTCGACTCACTATACACCATTCGTTTCCATCCCTCTTTAACGACCTTTCATCACATATATCCTTAACCAGTATAATACTAACCGTTTCTCTCCATAAACCCTTACACATCCCAATTTAACATTATCCGCATCCCTCATCTCAACCTTTGCATTCTCACATTTCATTACACTTATATCACTCTTGCCCATAAACACTTACTTTTATATTACTCAACACACGACTATATCACTCATCATATCTCACAAAACATGCTCCTTATCTCGATTAGCTCATCAATCTACCCTTTTCTTTTTCCACTATCCCTCACAACCACATATAACTCATGTCCTTCTTATCCAACACCTATCCCTCATAAGCCGGCATTCTCCCTATCATAGCATTTGGTAACTTACATATCAAGACCGTCACATATATAAAATAATGCTTTAAGACCCATAATAAACATGTGCACATTGTTGGAGCTTGTGTCCTCCACAAATTAGTGTGATAACATTTGTAAATCTCTTACAGGTTCACAAGGGTATACTTCGTATATTTAATCAGTTGATTAACGTTTACCTAATAACGGTTGACTTGCTAGAAAGTTTGACGTTATTATCATACAGATGGCGGTGATCAACTGGTCCCTAAAGGTCACACCTATAGGATGTGTTTGAGAAATGTGGTTATAGAAATATAATCACATTGATGCCCAAAATGACTAAAAAGTTAGTCAATGTGTTGATGAGATAATTATTTAATAAAATTAAATAATATTAAGTTGAGACGAATTAACTGTCAATTCGTAAATTAAATATAATAAGTTATATTTAATTAAATATATATATAATGTTAGCTTGGACGAATTAATCTGTTAATTCGTAATTAAATATAATCAGTTGTATTTAATATCAACAAGCTGAATGTGTCATAGTGGTAATAGTGAGGGTACACATACCAAGAGGTCATGGGTTCAATCCTCACTAGATGACAATTCAACACATATTATATATTTTTGGAAAGACCAAAAATAAGGAAGAAATACTCCTTGTCACGGTTTGATGGCCGAAATTAGGAAAGGTTTTTCTTTCCTAATTGACTCCAAATTTCGGTCTGTATAAAAAGAAAGGGAGAGAATTATTTCTACCCTAATGCTTTTTCTTGACCTTGCCTCCTCTCTCTCATCACAAGAACACAAAAACAACTAAATTTTACAGAAAATTTGAGATCGATTCTAGCATAATCAAAGGGCATATCTCATATCGTCTTGGGTGCAACTAATAGGTGAATATCAATTTTGATATTGTTCTTAGGCCATATTTGCTATGACCGAAGGTTAATTCTAAATCCTTATACTTTGTTTATGTATTTCGTTTATGACCTTTAATCATCATTGTTAAATTCGTTATAATCCTTCTAGTTTAAGGGAAGTATACAGATTATTTCCCACAAGTGGTATCAGAGCCTTAGGCCACGATTTTATTTTTGATGATTTTCATAAAATATGTATGTAAACAATGGGGATTTCGAAAAAAAAAAAAATTTAGGGTTTTTGGCTGAAATTTTTTTTGTGCCGAGAGAATTTTTTTTTTGGCCTGTTTTTCCTTTGTTGATGATTTATTTCCATTTGATTCATATGAATTATTGTTTTAATATGTTAAGATGATAATAAAATGAATTTGTAGATACCTTGATTTAATTCGGATTAAATTAAATTGTTAATGGGATAATCATGTCGATGAGACAAGAACTTGTTTTTGCTATATAGTTTTAGCATATAAGATTAATCATGTTCACAAGGGTATATTTCGTATATTTAATCAGTTGATTAACGTTTACCTAATAACGGTTGGCTTGCTAGAAAGTTTGACGTTATTATCATACAGATGGCGGTGATCAACTGGTCCCTAAAGGTCACACCTATAGGATGTGTTTGAGAGATGTGATTATAGAAATATGATCACATTGATGCCTAATATGACTAAACAGTTAGTCAATGTGTTGATGAGACAATTATTTAATGAAGATTAAATAATATTAGTTGAGACGAATTAACTGTCAATTCGTAAATTGAATATAATAAGTTATATTTAATTAAATGTATGTAATGTTAGCTTGGACGAATTAATCTGTTAATTCGTAATTAAATGTAATCGGTTATATTTAATATCAACAAGATGAATGTGTCATAGTGGTAATAGTGAGGGTACACAAACCAAGAGGTCATGGGTTCGATCCTCACTAGATGACAATTTAACACATTTTATAAATTTTTGGAATAACCAAAATAAGGAAATAATACTCCTTATTTCGGTTATATGGGTCGAAAATAAGGAAGAAAAGATCTACCCTATTACTAACCTAATTCACGGTTTAAGTAGGTTAGAGGGAGATTATTTTTAGACCTAATTTTTCTACTCATTCTCTTGCCTCCCTCTCATCAGAAA
Organism: Silene latifolia; assembly: GCF_048544455.1. NCBI lineage: Eukaryota > Viridiplantae > Streptophyta > Magnoliopsida > Caryophyllales > Caryophyllaceae > Silene > Silene latifolia. The sequence continues at coordinate 61,478,798 of NC_133532.1, read as the reverse complement.
AAACACAAAAAAACCTAAATTTTACAGAAAATTTTGGATCGATTCTAGCATAATCAAAAGGGTATATTTCATATCGTCTTGGGTGCAACCGATAGGCGAATATCTATTTTGATATTGTTCTTAGGCCGTATTTTCTAGGACCGAAGGTTATTTCTTAATCCTTTACGATCTTGTTTATGCATTTAGTTTTATGACTCGTATCATCTCATAAATTCGTTATAGTCCTTATTTTTAAAGGGATGTATACAGACAAATCCCACAAGTGGTATCAGAGCCAAGGCCACGATTTTTATTTTGATGATTTTCATAAAATTGAATTTAAACAATAAAATTTGAAGGATCGAAAAATTTTTCCAGCCGTGAAAATTTTTTTTTGCCGTCTGAATTTTTTTGCCGAGATGAAAATTTTGGCAGCCGTGTTTTTGTTCTTCTTTTGATGCGATATTTCCATTTTGATTTTTCATATTGTTGTTTTAATCAGTTAGAATGATTATATGAAGAATTGGTAGATGCTTTGATTTAATTCGAATTAAATTAAACTGTAAATGGAATCGTCTTGTTGATGATATAAAAAATTTGTTTTTGCTATATAGTTTTGGCATATACAGTTAATCATGTTTCATTAATCCATATGCTAATCTCGTTCTAATAGCATCTATAAACGATTTTTGTTCATCTTAATGTTTTTGTTTAGGGCATGTTTGCCGCAAAAAGAAAAAAAAAGGGCATTAGGGTTCCTGTTTTTTTTAAACCGTGAATTTTTTTTTCGTTTTGTCTTTGTTCACGTATAAAGAGATATAAAAAAAAAAAATTGTTTTTTTTTTGTTTTTTTTTCATTCGGTTTTAGCTGTAAAACCGAGAAAAGTTTTTTTTTATTGGGTTTTTTGGTTTTTGGCCGAGAAAAAATTTTAAAGGAAAAATTTTAGTTGTTGTTTTTGGCCAATAATTATAATTATACATTTTAATGTATGATTATTTGTAGTAAAAAGGTTCACATATAAAGATACCTAATTATTTTAAAGCGGTTTAAAATAATGATTGGATTAAATTCATATTACAAGTTTAATATGAATTAAGATTGAAATTAATGTGATTAATTGAGGAATTGTCACTTAATTTGATAATTTAAATAAGTGGTTTGGAAAATTTATCTACATAATTAATGAATTATGTCATGTATGTTTGATTTATTTTAGTTGATGCATTTATTTTATTTTGTTGAATGAATCGATTGAATGAATTTTATTTACTATTTTTGTAATAAGTTGTAATTTGTAATACTTAGTGTGGCCTTAGTCAAATTATGTTTTCGTAATGAAGTAAACATGATTTTTTTATGTAATTATGAGATCTCGAATCTCCTTTTTTTCTTTAGTTTTGGGTTTTGAAATTAGAATGTAATAAATAGGTTTATTGTGTAAATTTATTTATTGTATTTTTCAAAAGAAGACTAAAGATGGAGATTAGAGCTCACTCCCGCTACATGGATCAAGATGGAACATCAAGACAAGCTTCTCGGGTCCAAGGATGGACTCCAAACTTGTATTTATTGTTCATTTTGATAGGATAGGCCACACTAGGACTTTTACTGTTTTTACGTTTTCATTCTTATTGCTTTTCATTCACATGTTAGTTTATGCATCATATTCCGCCTCAAACCAAACCACCTACTACTAAAATGCATGAAAATTGACTCATATAAATTGTATGTTAGTTTTCATGGACATACATATGTCACAGTATTTAAGCCATCACCTTAGTTATTCATTCTCGCATGCTAGATATTAGTTCACTTAAAATGAATTAAAATAAAGTTGATGGGATCTTCCTCTAAAACGGAAATTGAGATTAGTTTTTATAAGGGCAAACAACTATGAATCCCTTCTTCGTCGGTAGGCATAATATGACCCCTTCTACGTTGGGTAAGTAGTTGTGTTGACTTAGTTTACCTCAACATCATAGTCCGAAGAGTTTCTCGTGATTATGATGGACTAAAGATAGAATTTACAGAAATTTATCGACCAAGAATTCTAACGGTAGAATTAGCTAAAAGGTTAGCTTATCAATTTACAGAGAATTGAGTCTTGGGATCATTTATATAATTCTTGAGGGAGGTCAATTGTATAAATGTTTTGAGTCTTCGCGTTATGACAGTAGTTCATTAGACTTAAAAATATAAACGATGCATAGGCTTATTATTCAATTTTCTTTTCGCAGTGTAGAACACGTTAATTTTACTGTTACAACAAATGGCTGGAAATAACGAAATCCCAATGCCAAGTGCCACACTTGATCGCGCGTCCTGGCTGAAAGTTTTTATGGACAACATGAATCAGTTCACACGTCTGAAAAATGACGAGTCCAACTTTGCGGTCGGGAGGCAAAGACTACGGAATCTTGCCATTGCGACGGTAAGCTCAAGTACTTAACTGAGCCTTTACCGGTCAACCCATGCCCCAATGCAGGAGTCAACGAGTCACTCGCTTATAGTGACTTCGTTATGGAAGCGGGTGCGATAAAGAACGTACTCATCTTTGCAATGGAAACCAATTTGCAGAGACGTTTCATTGCCCAAGGTGCAAACAAGATTTTCACCACGCTCACTAACGAGTTCTCAAAAGCACCGAGAATCGTTAAATATGAGCATACCTGTCGCTTCTTTGATACGTAACTCCAGAAGGGCCAACCAGTTAGCTCACACATTCTTCACATGATTGAGAATGTCGAGAAGCTGGAGGCACTGAATTGTAAAATCAGTGAGAGCATTGTCATTGACCGAATGCTTCATTCTCTTCATGATGGTTTTGCCCTTTTCGGGGCGAACTACTACATGAATGACTTGAAAAAGAGTCCTCATGAGCTACACTCCCTTCTCGTACAGACCGAGAAGGATATGAAATTGAGTGGGAGCATAAAGCAGGATGTTCTCACGATTTCCAACAGGGGTAAAGGTAAGGGCAAGGCTCATGGCGACCTAGCTGTAGGTAAGCCAAAGTTCAAGAAGCCAGGAAACGGTAAGAGTTGGCCTGGTGAGACTAGTGGCTCACAGGGCAAGATAAAGAGCAAGGGCGGTGACATTGAGTGCCACCATTGTCACAAGACTGGACATTGGAGGAGGAACTGTCCCGTGTACCGTGAGGACATAAAAGCAGGCCGCGTCGTTCCTGTTGGTATGTCATCTTATATTCATATGATTGAGATAAACCATGCAAGTTTCGGAACTTGGGTACTAGATACTGGTTGTGGTTCTCATATGTGTAATCATTTGTAGGGCCTAAAGAACATCACACCTCTCGCAAAGGGTGATGTGGACCTGCGAGTCGGGAAAGGAGCATGAGTTGCTGCAGTCTCGAAGGGAACATACGTAATCCAACTCCCTAGTGGTTTTGAGTTATTTTTAAATAACTGTTACTATGTACCCAGTTTGTCTAAGAACATTATTTCAGTTTCCGTGCTTGATAAAGACGGATTTTCATTTTTAATAAAGGATAATAGCTGTATTTTCTCTTTCAATGAAATGATTTATGGCAAAGCGGTTTCCATGAATTGAATTTACATCTTAGATCAAACCACGGAAGTATTACACGTGAATAATAGGAAATTAAAGGTTGGTGACAAAGATCAAACCTATCTATGGCATTGTCGAATGGGACACATAAATGAGAAACGTGTGAAGAAACTCGTCGATAATGAGACTATTCCCGCATTCGAATTTTCTACATATGGCACGTGTGAATCATGTCTCATTGGCAAGATGACTCGAATTTCCTTCAAAGGTGTAAGAATGCACACTAGTGACCTATTAGGACTCATACATACTGATGTTTGTGGACCTATGTCAATTACCGCTAGAGATGGCTATAGATATTTTATCACTTTCACGGACGATTTGAGTAGATACGGATATGTCTACTTAATGAAGCATAAAAGTGAGTCCTTTGAGAAATTCAAAGAATACCAGAACAGGGCACAAAACCAACTGGGTAGAAATGTTAAAGCACTCCGCTCAGATCGGGGTGGCGAATATCTTTCAAATGAGTTTGATCAACACCTGAAAGACTGTGGAATCGTTTTGCAGTTAACTCCACCTGGAACACCTCAATTGAATGGTGTGTCCAAACAGAGAAATCGAACCTTACTTGATATGGTTCGATCCATGATGAGTCACACGGTAGTGCCTGATTCATTATGGGGTTTTGCTTGTTTGTCAGCTGCTCTTATACTTAACCGAAGTCCGTCTAAAGCTGTCGACAAGACTCCATATGAAATGTGGAAGGGAACGGTCCCTAACTTGTCCTTTATTCGGGTTTGGGGCTGCGAGGCTTACGTCAAGTGGAGACACGAGGATAAGCTCGGCCCGCGATCGGCCAAGACATACTTTATAGGTTATCCAAAAGGAACATTTGGTCATTACTTCTATTCGCCTACCGAACATCGATTTTTTGTTGCGGCTAGTGCGACGTTCTTAGAGAAAGAATTTCTCGAGAACAAGACGAGTAATAGAACCTTCGAGTTGCCGGAGATTCCAGAACCAACAACCGAGGAACAGATGGAGGAAGTTGTTCCTCCAACTGATGATACGGTTAATATTCCTGAGGAACCTAGGAGGTCGGGTAGATTCTCTCATCCTCCGGATAGATACATTGGTACGGTCGAGGAGAATGACGTTTTACTCTTAGAGAGTAATGAACCCGTTACCTATAAAGGTGCTATGACCTGTTCTGACTCAAAGCTATGGCTTAAAGCCATGCAATCCGAGATGGACTCCATGTATGAGAATGATGTATGGGATCTAGTTGATTTACCTAAGAAGGTAAAACCTCTACAGTGCAAATGGCTTTACAAAATAAAGCGTTCTGTAGACGCGCAACCAGATACCTATAAGGCACGACTTGTGGCAAAAGGTTTCACTCAATTGCACGGATTGCATTATGATGAGATTTTTGCACCTGTAGTCATGCTACGTTCCATTCGGATAATCTTAGCGATAACTGCATTTCATGATTATGAAATTTGGTAAATGGATGTGAAAATCGCCTTCTTAAACGGTTATTTGGAGGAAGAGTTGTACATGGTGCAACCCGAAGGTTTCATAGATCCTGAACATCCTAAGAAATTATGCAAGCTTAAGTGTTCCATTTATGGACTTAAGCAAGCTTCTCGGAGTTGGAATCATCGTTTCGACCAGGTGATAAAAGAGTATGGTTTCACTCGATCGGTAGAGGAACCATGCTTATATATCAAGTCGAGTGGGTGCAAGATTGTATTCTTGATATTGTATGTCGATGACATACTCTTGATTGGGAATGACATTGCTCTCCTATCTTCGGTTAAAGAATGGTTGAAGAACCATTTCCGGATGAAAGATCTGGGTGAGGCACAGCGCATTTTGGGAATCCATATCTACCGAGATAGATCACGACGGACGTTATCACTTAGTCCGGAGTCTTATTTGGATAAGATTCTTGAGAAGTTCAGCATGACCAACTCCAAGAAGGGGAACCTTCCAATGACGTCTGGGATGCAGTTGAGCAAGTCTCAGTCACCCACGACGCCTGAAGGGATTGAGCGCATGAGTCGTGTTCCTTATGCATCTGCAATAGGATCAATCATGTATGCCATGATATGCACACGTCCAGACGTGGCATATGCATTGAGTATGACGAGTCGGTACCAAAAGAATCCAGGTGAAACACATTAGATAGATGTTAAAAATATCCTCAAGTACCTACGGAGGACTAAGGATAGGGTATTGACTTATGGAGGAGATACTAAGCTATGCGCAATCGGTTACGCAGATGCTAGTTTCCAAACGGATCGAGATGATTAGAAATCTCAGTCTAGATTCGTTGTTACTCTTAATGGTGCTGTGATTGTCATTTGGAATAGTTCCAAACAGGAAGTTGTAGCAGATTCTACTACTGAGCCATTGAAATATGATAAGCATGGAGGGCACGTTATTTCCATGAGAATTAAACGTGTATCTGAGTTATAGTAGTTGATTATGAATTCGATACGCTATCTTTTTCATAAACTATTTATAACTTCATCGTTTTTATAATATTTTGTTTTTCATGTGGATTGTACTGACAATATTGAACGCCACAATGTGAACTGAATTACATTATATTTGTTTTGGTCCGTAATCGCCAATGTGAGCTGATAACTCCGGCTATTATATTGTGCAGTCGATTGATGGTGGGTTCAACGAGCCATAAGTCAAACGGTTGACTGATCGATCACAGATGCGAGATTATTATATTGTGCAGTCGATTGATGGTGGCTAAGTAGATTTTTTCTGGGTCATTTCATACTGTGCTTACATCTGCAGGATTCGAGTTGAGGAAAATATCCAACCCTTATCAGGTATAGCTATTTCTCAGGGCCACTCGAGGAGTTGTAACTGAAATGCATGGCCATGCTCGAATGTTGATTCGTTTATCAGTTAAGTTACTCTCTAGTCGGGAAAACCACTCTTGATACAGATCGCTTGTAAAATACGACCTTTGTGAATCCATATTTGCAAATTGTTTTACATTGAGTGGGAGAAATTTTAGGATATGAGAATCGGTTATCGCACATACACTTGTGAGGACAAGTGGGAGTTTGTTGGAGCTTGTGTCCTCCACAAATTAGTGTGATAACATTTGTAAATCACTTACAGGTTCACAAGGGTATACTTCGTATATTTAATCAGTTGATTAACGTTTACCTAATAACGGTTAGATTGCTAGAAAGTTTGACGTTATTATCATACAGATGGCGGTGATCAACTGGTCCCTAAAGGTCACACCTATAGGATGTGTTTGAGAGATGTGATTATAGAAATATGATCACATTGATGCCTAATATGACTAAACAGTTAGTCAATGTGTTGATGAGACAATTATTTAATGAAAATTAAATAATATTAGTTGAGACGAATTAACTGTCAATTCGTAAATCGAATATAATAAGTTATATTTAATTAAATGTATTTAATGTTAGCTTGGACGAATTAATCTGTTAATTCGTAATTAAATGTAATCGGTTATATTTAATATGAACAAGATGAATGTGTCATAGTGGTAATAGTGAGGGTACACAAACCAAGAGGTCATGGGTTCGATCCTCACTAGATGACAATTTAACACATTTTATACATTTTTGGAATAACCAAAATAAGGAAATAATACTCCTTATTTCGGTTATATGGGCCGAAAATAAGGAAGAAAAGATCTACCCTATTACTAACCTAATTCACGGTTTAAGTAGGTTAGAGGGAGATTATTTTTAGATCTAATTTTTCTACTCATTCTCTTGCCTCCCTCTCATCAGAAAAAACACAAAAAAAACCTAAATTTTACAGAAAATTTTGGATCGATTCTAGCATAATCAAAAGGGCATATCTCATATCGTCTTGGGTGCAACCGATAGGCGAATATCTATTTTGATATTGTTCTTAGGCCGTATTTGCTAGGACCGAAGGTTATTTCTTAATCCTTTACGATCTTGTTTATGCATTTAGTTTTATGACTCGTATCATCTCATAAATTCGTTATAGTCCTTATTTTTAAAGGGATGTATACAGACAAATCCCACACACGTACCCTACAACTCACAACAAATATAAAAACATAGCCACCGACTCAAAACGACCGTCCCAAGAGGTATTCGGTCGAGTACTTAGCATACTAGGTCGATTACAGGATACTCGGTCGAGTAACGAGACTACTCGGTCGAGTTCACGACTCCTGAAGCTGAATAGAATTATCACAGAAAGATTACTCGGCCGAATATGGAATACTCGGTCGAGTATGAAAGATACTCGGCCGAGTAGGGCCTACTCGGTCGAGTATCGGCACAGTTCTCAGCACCGTCCAGTTTTCGTAAAACAGTCATATCTCACACGTTACTTGGTTATTCTGGGCGTGTGACCTAACGTTAGAATCGTAAGAAGACAAGATATCACCTCAACTTGGAATCACATCAATATCATTTCTAGAACTCAACTTATGACAGTTTTAAGACAACCCTTCCGTAATCGATCTTCATACAAATCAATTTTTCTAAATAAAACAACTTGAACATGAATAAAGCAAACAATAACAATTCAATACATCTAAAAACCATTACATAGGTGAACTTTCATTATATCCACACGTACATTAAACACAACATAAACTTACGATAACATACTTAAACATGCAATTCTATATACTATGCCTCGCTACCCTTTTCGAAAACCACGTATTAAACAGGTAACATGCTCAACACATTCCATGCTCAAGATCTATCATATACGAATGCATAATTCACCTTTTATATACTACCATGTTCCATCACTTTCACTATTTCATCCAACCATTTCACAAAATTCAAGTTACAAGTACTACACATACATGATTCGACATACAACAGTTATCAAGACTCCCACCATGTGACTGGTTAGAGATCGTAAGGGCCTCAATGCGACTTCAGGACGTCTCCCAAGTCTTTGCGGTAGCTCCAGACAACTCCCCCCGAGTTCATTTTATTTAGACTCCCTAAGTTCATTGGGTTCATTAGTTTTAGGTGTCGGAATCGTCGGCTCTGATACCACTTTGTAACACCTCCTCATACCAAGGTACCTTACCAAAGACTACCCTAGCATGAAAGGCTGTTACCATCTCGGTTGCCCGAGGTTATTATATCAAAAGCAAAAACTCAAACACATTAATTAAATTACGAAAGGTTTAAAGTTACATGGTCTCAAATCCGACATAAAGAACTATCTAAAAACTAACAAGTATAAGATGACAACTAGAACTCTTGACAGTGGAAGCTAAGCTTGCATGGTGACTCCCCATGACTGCCCCAAAGCTAAACGACTGCATCACCTGTCACAATCTTCTCACCATCCCCGAATGGATCACCACATATTTTATAAAACAACAACGGGGTCAGTTCTGCATAATTAAAATAAGACACGTGCATAAAGTAACCAAGTGATCATCCTCCGTCCCCGGTCTCCCGATCTCACACAATAACCGACTACACACCGAGGTGTGTAGCCCTACCAGACTACCCATCGCAACAGGTAGCCCACACTGTCAGTGGGGGACCAAAGCCAATCCCCACCAAAAGCCCGCTCATCAACGAGCGATAACCCTGTCCCTTAATGTGCACATCCCCTCCCGTGGCGGGTTCCACGGAGGGCGAACTAGGGCGTGAAGCCACTCCCGCTAGTGACTCCACCACAACACCATCACAACCATCACAACACCACCACACCACACTCCAGTGATGATCAGCGAACCACAATCACACATTAAAATAAAGCATCTCAAATCAATTAAGCACAACTGAGTAGGAAAACCCTACCTTAGAACAATCAGCAAGGAATACGAGCAAGCAAACTAGAACGGCTCCTCTATAAAGTCTCCGCCTAAACAACAATCACATAACACAATCACTATATGAAAAACCCCAATTCATAATCAAAGACAAACCCTAAAATATGAACCATTGAATATGAAGATAAGGACTTACCGACGATGAACAAAGGAATGAATGCAATTGCAATGATCACCCACACACAAAGGATAGATTTAGAGATGATTAGAGCGTCGTAGAAGTGTGTAGGTTTTGTAAATTGTAATTAGAAACTGTTTAGCGTATTATATATCGCCCTAATCATTTCCACATCAAACCGCGGAAATAACACTCGACGGACTGGATACTTGGTCGAGTATAGAGTATACTCGGCCGAGTACCCTCTACTCGGTCGAGTATTCTGCATACTCGGCCGAGTGTTCCTGGGCAGAAGCCAAACAGGATAGACGACACACTTTACTCGATCGAGTAGGCCATGCTCGGTCTAATACCAGCCTATGAAAACCGTAGTATTACAGTTGTGACCCATTGAAGTAATTGGGTTGACATGACACGACACGACACGACACGAAACTTAAATGGGTCGGCTTATAGCGGTCTTTTAAACCCACGCCCGGCGGCATAAAAATGGTTTCAACCAGATCGTTTTAGATCGGTCGGTTTCATCTCGGCAAGGGTCTCGAAATGATGCAAGATATATTCGGAGTCGCCACTAAGAATTTGTGGGATGTTTGGAACCAGTTCGAATCCACTTTATACCTAGGTCAACCAAGGCAAAAAGCAGTGTTTGACATAGGTACTAAAGATAAGGAATTGTCCCTCTTTAGCATCCTATTTCTAGAATGACTCTCGTACGCCCTGGATAAGGTCGTCCACTATCCAAAGTTTCTGAGAAAGAGGTGAAGGTACGTATTAGGAAGCCCTTTAATCGGACACCCAATCTCGCCCGCGGTAGCGGCCTCTACTGATCGATCTTGGTTGGTTAAATGCAAAAGTTGGTAAAACGGGTAAATGCATGAATGCGCATCCACAAGTTTAAACCTAACATGTGAGCTTTCTATGTCGGTTTTTTAATCCAAGTATCAAGTATTTGATGTCGAGTTGGATTTAATGTTGATTTGCATGCAAGACGGAAATTAAACATCAATTTACCGAGTTAGGTTTATGGTGCATAATCCATTTGTCTTAGTAAGGCATTTTGCAAATACAATGTGAAATGGGCATATTTGTTGTCTGATCCGTCCTGTATTCGGGTTAACCGAAGTTGGGATCGTCCTAGACAAGTGCGAGAAGGAAAAAGACCCTGCATCAGGTAGCCAATATAGGCGCGAGCCATCAGGCGATGCAAACAGGCATGTTCCGGTTTGAAAATGGAAGAATGAGTGGCCTGTTTAGGCGCGGGTCAATAGACGATTGAAGAACGTCTTCTGACCATTGAAAAAGGTTTGTAATACGGATTGAAAAGAGGGTGTTTGAACCCGTCTTGGTTTGAAAAGGTTGTTTAGAGTGATTTTTTGTTGATGTGCAGAACGAGACTTGAATAATCATCATTATTTTGACGATATTCGTTGCCGGGTTCGGTTTTGCAAGCTTGACATGAATAATTTTGAAAATGATTATGAACTAATTGTTTCAAGTTCATTTATTTGTAATTAGTCAATATTTATCATCGTACTCGGGTTAAAATCCGACATGGTATGTAGAACCAAGGATGATTTTGTATTTATGATGAGTGCATTTGTCTTGAAAATGTAAAGAAAAGAGTAAAAGGTTTTAAAATACCTTTTAAAATGTAAAAAAATGAAATAAAAGGTTTTAAAATACATTTTGAAATGTAATTAACCAAATATTATCACCGAAACACGGATTAAACCGTCATGGTATTAGGAACCAAGGGTGAAAAATGTCTTATGGTTAAAAGTTCATCATAAAAATGATTTGAAATGTTTAAAATGGTAAAAACCGATTACAAATATGAAATGAAAAAAATAAAGGGAAGAAGAGACCAAACACGGGTTGATTAAGGCCTGAGAGGGGCTTTAGGCGTGAGCCTGTCTGCTATATAAGCAGCCCCTGTCTCGGCCAAAAATCCGGTTTTGGCTCATTTATCCCATAATTTGCCTTGATGGTAGCACTTCTATGCATGTTATAGATTTCAGAAGGTCCATGTTACTCCTCCTGTGACTGGACCTCAGACTAATCTCTTTACACCTGAAGTGTTCCCTCCTTTAGCTAGAACTGTCAAATCTACACCTGCAAGGCAAATTATGAGAATGAATAAGCAGGGTCGTCCTATTAGTGCTAGGGTTTCTGGCAGTGCAGGGCCATATACTTTCATTGAGGCATTAAATAGACTGGCTACACCTAAGGGGAGTGTAGTTCAGAGTGGTAAGGATCCCCCCAACCATTATAAATGCATAGCATTGGTTTTTGGAATGTTAGGGGCCTTAGTGATATTAATAAACAAAATCTAGTTAAGTGGTTTATGCAGAATAATGTTGTGGGTTTATTTGGATTACTTTAAACTAAAATAAAACCTATTAATTTATTAAAGAGGAATATTACTTTGTGTGATGGATGGAGTATATATACTAATTGTAGTTGGCATAAAGAGGGGAGAATTTGGGTTTTTTGGAAACCTGAATGTTTCTCTATTCAGTTTCTTTCTTATGGTGCTCAGTATATCCATATGAAAGTTAATTCCTGCAATGATGATAGGATGTTTCTTTTGTCCATGATTTATGGTCATAATGGAGTTCGGGACAGACAAGAATTATGGGATTTTCTTAAAGCCGAAGCTGCACATTGTACTGACCCTTGGCTTTGGCTAGAGGATTTCAACACTGTGTTATCCCCTGTTGAAAGATTGGGAGGGAATTCTACTGAAATGGAGATGGAACAATTCTAAGATTGTGTTTCCATTTGCTGTATGGAGGATATTCAGGCTACTGGGGCTCTTTTTACATGGTCAAACAAACAGGAACCAGTGGATAGGGTCTATAGTAGGCTTGATAGAGCAATGGGGAATATTGAGTGGATGGAAAGTTTTGGTGACTATCTGGCTCATTTCCACCCCCTAGACTGTTTGATCACTCTCCTTGTACAATATCTGACAGGAAGAGTGGTATGAGTGGTAAGAAATGCTTGAAGTACTTTAACATGTGGGGGCATTCTGCTCTGTTCAGAGAATGTGTGGGTAATGTGTGGCAGAGAAAGTATAGGGGTACAAAGATGTTTCATATTATTAAAAAATTGAAGGATCTCAAGCCAGTACTCAAAAGCTTGAACAAAACTTGTTTCTCAGACATTGAGACTAGTTATAATTTAACTGTTCTTCTGCTGGAGAAAATTCAAAAAGACTTGATTATTACTCCTGGTAATATAGATCTTATGCAGCAAGAATATGATGTGGCACAGGAATTGAAGGAATTACTTGCTGCCAGGGATAGTTTTCTTATTCAAAAGGCAAAGCTTCAATGGTCTTTGGAGGGGGACATCAATACTGCCTATTTTCATAACTCTATCAGAAAGAGAATGATGCAAAACAAAGTGCTGACTAATGAATATTAAAGACCATAATGGAATTGTGTGCATTGATGGAGATCATATTCAAAATGCATTCCGGGAGTACTACATGGATCTATTGGGTTCCCAAGCTGCAACTGAACTAGTTAATTTCCATGTGGTTAGAAGGGGTAAATGTTTTACTGAGGAGCATTGGGAGGTATTGAACAGAATTGTGACAGCAAAAGAGGTGAAACATGCTCTTTTTAGTATTCTTAAGGATAAGTCTCCTAGATCTGATGGCTATACAAGCCAATTCTTTAGAGATGCCTGCTGGGATGTCATTGGAGGTGAAGTGACTGCTGCAATCCTGAATATTTTTTAGACTGGGAAGATGTTGAACCAGATTAATGCTACACTCATCACTTTGATACCAAAAGTTGATAGGCCTGCTAGTGTGAAACATTTTAGGCCCATAGCATGTTGTAATGTGCTCTACAAAACTATCTCAAAAATTATTTTTTTAAGGTTGGCTGTGATCTTACCTGATATCATCAGCAGAAACCAAGGTGCTTTTGTTCAAGGCAGGAGCATTTTGGAGAATATTCTGGTTTGCCAAGATTTAATTAGACTTTATAATAGGGGTAATGTGTCCCCAAGATGTATGTTCAAGCTTGATCTTCAGAAAGCTTATGATACAATTGAGTGGGGGTTTCTTGATCAGATGTTGACTGCTCTGAAGTTTCCTGAGAAAACAAGGCAACTTATAATGACTTGTGTGTCCTCAACAAGTTTCTCTCTCGATCTTAATGGTGTTATGTTTGGGTATTTTAGAGGAAAAAAGGGGTTAAGGCAAGGAGATCCTATCTCACCCTTGTTTTTCACAATCTGTATGGAATACCTAACTAGAGCTTTGGATTATGCTACTCATAGATGGTTTTTTAGATACCACCCCTTGTGTGGGGCTTTGAAACTAAACCATCTCCTATTTGCAGATGATTTATTGTTGTTTTTCAAAGGAGATGTTAAGTCTATAATGCTGCTACTTAGAGCATTTCTTACCTTCTCTGCCACTTCTGGTTTGAAGGTGAATGCTTCTAAGCCTGTGGTTGTTTTTAGGGGTGTGAATGAGAGTTTGAAAGATGAGATTCTCCAAATATCAAGATTCAAGGAGGGGGGTACCTACCTTTTAGATATCTGGGAATACCAATCCAAGCTGGGAGATTAACAAGGATGGATTGTAATATTTTGGTGGAGAGAACTGTGTCCAGAATTAGAAGCATTGGGGCTAAGAAATTGAGTAATGCAGGCAGACTAATCCTAGTCAATTCTGTTTTGAATACCTTACACAACTATTGGGGATCAATATTTCTGATTCCAAAAGCCGTAGTAAGGAAAATTGAAGCTATCTGCAGGTGTTATTTTTGGGTAGGTGGGACTCAATATCAAAGGGCACCTCTGGTGGCTTGGGATAGGATTTGTTGCAGCAAAAAAGAAGGTGGATTGGGTGTCAAGAAGGCAGAGCTGTGGAACATTGCAAGTGTAGGGAAACTGGTTAACTGGTTATACACTAAAGCAGACAGATTGTGGGTACAATGGATTCATCCTATCTATTTAAAAGGTCAGGACTGTTATTCTTATGTTCCTTCTTCCGATTACAACTGGAACTGGAGAAACATTTGCAAGGTTAGGGGTCTGATGTCCACTGGGTATGTGAATAACCATTGGGTTCATGATCCTAAGGGTTACAGTATTAAGTCAGGGTATGGACTGTTGCAGGGAGGACACCCCTCTATTATTTGGTATAAAGATGTTTAAGATGCATGGTGTGTACCTAAACACTCTATCATCAGCTGGTTGATTCATCATGAGGCTTTGAATACGCCTGAAAAGTTGTTCAGATTGAAGATTTGTGACAAGAATGAATGTGTGGTTTATGAAAATGGGGTTGAAACTCATCAGCATCTATTTGATGGATACAGCTATAGAGCGCGAATTTAAGGCACAACTGGAGATTTGGCTACAAATTCAACTCAACACTAACTGTGTGGGGCATTCTGAGTTACAGCTGAAGGTATGCAGGATGGTCATTACAGCATTCTGGTATACTTTATGGCTAAAGAGGAACTCCTGCAGGATTGAGCATCAACTTACTAGGCCTGGGAGGATTGTGCAGGAGCTTAAGAGAATGATACATGCTCGCATTAAGCTGAAGGTTGCTAGGGCAATATCAACAAAAGATAAAATCTGGTTGCATAAGTTAGACATTTTAATGTATGGATGTTGGTAGTCTTGTTAAGTTGATCAAGAGGAATGTAATGAATCTATGTAAAAAGTGATCATTTCAAGTATAACAAAAGCTCACACTTTACCAAAAAAAAAAAAGCATGTTATAGTCATGAAACAAATGAAAAACATGATAGAAGAGGATTTTTAGACCCTCATACTTACATGCTAGGCTTGAGACGAGAAATCGACCAAAGTGTATCAACTTGTTTGGTCGGAAAACTCGGTTTGAAACCGTTTTAGCAATGTAAAAGGGTGTTTTAAGTTTAGTGATGGTGTAGTTGGTCGAGATAGTCGGTCAAGTGATTTAATGCACGACGACGGTACCAAAAAATGTGTAAGGCTTGTGTTTTCGATCGGTAGGTCAGAAACACGTGTCGGTTTGTGACTTGAGAAGTTGAGTCTAGAATTTTAAGGGAGAAATGAGGGGGCGGACACTCGCGTAACTCTCAAATGGTGGCATTTGAGGGGTATTTATAGAAAAATGGGTGGTTGTGTGCGTTTTGAGCGACGTGGCCGCATGGGCTGCTCGAAGAGGAGCGAGTCATTTCGCGGGTCTTCGAGGTGTCTTGTCACTATCATGCAATTGTAATCATGATTTGTTCTATCTTATGTTTTGGATGAACTTGATTTGTAATTGACCATGAAGCATTCCGGGAATTCTTAACATGGAAGTCTTGAAAAGTTTGTTTTTTTGTGTTTGACTCGGTTTGACTCGTTGTCAGAGTCGGGATTTGAATTTTGAGTCGGTTTTTGGTCCGTTGTCGATTTTGACTCTAATTAGTGTCATTGTGACCCCGTCGTCATGTATTAAACACTCCAGGTACTTTTGAAAAGTTTTGAAATATTTTGTTTTCGAAATCGTTTTATGTTTTCCGACGTATAGTTGCACAAAACTGTCGATCAAACGTTGTGATTCCTAAGCATGTTTTAGTCCGATAATCGTAGGGTGTTTGTTGGAGACTTGGCAGATACTGGATATCTATAGAGCCCTCACTTTGACTGAGGCTTGGACAGGGCAAAAGTTAAAGTATATCCCCCAGGTCAATCGAAGATTACAACCCGGAGACCGAAGCGACGTCGAGGCGACACGAAAGGATTCGGGCCAAGGACCTGCCGTCGGGAAGAGCGACGCCAAGGCGATTCGAGGATACGAGTTAAGGACTTGTCGTCGGGAATAGTTTAGAGTCTATCGACTGTCCGTGCGGGTCGTTTAAAGTCCGTTAGACTACGTACAAAGGCTCGCCAGCTATAGAAGAAGTCATACCTGAGGCATCTCCAGGATATGTCCTTGAGTTGTTTCTTGTTTGCGGACAAAGGCTCGCTAGCCATGTCGCGGATATGAAGGGGCTCGCCAACCGCGTTGCGGATATGAAGGGGCTCGCCAGCCGCGTTGCGGATATGAAGGGGCTCGCTAGCCACGTTGCGTAATGAAGGGGCTCGCCAGCCGCGGTTGAATGTGGTGCGTTTTGAGGCTCGCCAGCCATATCGAATGTGCATTGTGAGGCTCGCCAGCCATATCCATATCGAATGTGCGTTGTGAGGCTCGCCAGCCATATCGAATGTGGGAAATAGCCGCATTGGATGGGTCTATTTCGAGAAGTTGTTTGAATTAGTGGGCTCCTGTGAGGAAGCCTCCGATATCCTGTTGGGGAATTTCGGTGTTTATATTGAATGTTTGTGGTGCCGGAAACGGATAGGCTTGTGAGATCGACTCCCGTGGATGGCGGTGATCTTTTACCTCGAAGAGAGGTGACTGTTTTTATTGCCGTTTGTTTTGAATTTTGAAATTTGTGGAAATGGCAAATTTGAATTTTCACTATTTCGTTTTTTGTGATTTGAGAATGACGTTTTTTAATTCCGTCGTTGAAAATTTGTGAAAATAGAGAACTTGAGCTTTGTTATTTCATATTTTTGTTTGAAAATGATGGTTTTTAATGCCGTCGTTGAAATTTTCTGAAAATAGCGGATTTAAATTTCACTATTTCGTGTTTGTGACGGTTTTTAATTCCGTCGTTGAAATTTTGTGAAAATAGTGTATTTGAATTTCACTATTTTGTTTTTTTGGTTTGAAAATGACGGTTTTTTTATTCCGTCGTTGAACTTTTGTGAAAATAGTGTATTTGAATTTCACTATTTTGTTTTTTTGGTTTGAAAATGACGGTTTTTAATGCCGTCGCTGAAATTTTGTGAAAATAGCGAATTTGAATTTCACTATTTTGTTTGTGTTTGGAAAATGACGGTTTTAAATTCCGTCGTTGAAATTTTGTGAAAATAGTGAATTTGAATTTCACTATTTTGTTTTTTTTTATTTAAAAAATGACGGTTTTTATTGCCGTCGTTGAAATAATTGAAGTTTGTGTGAGAAATTGGGCCAAAGCCCAAAATTTCGCTGAAAAAAGTAGGGAGTGCCTCGTTGAGGCGCGAGCCGTTTTGCGAGGGAAGGAGGCTTCCCTGTTTTTTGTAAAAAGATGCGAGAATCAGAACGACCCCATTCTCACTTCGTCTTCTTCGACAAACATCTCAAAAACCCGATAAATCGCCCTTTTTGGTCTCGTTCCTTGCTTGTCTTTGTGCCATTGTTATGATGTCATTTCAAGGTATGTAAATCCTCTTGAATCCATTTGAATTTATTTGTCTTTTTGTTGATTGAATTAGGGCGAAACCCTAACCTTTCGAAAATTAATTAGGGCGTTTATGATTAGCCCATTTTCGAGTGAAATTGATGATTGCATTAGGTTAGAAACCTGTTTAGGAGTATATGGGCGCTTTTAGTTTGCATTTTGGTCCCCGTTCTCGCTCTCTATGCTCGAAAAACGTGAATGAGACGAGAAAACCGTCTTATTTCACAATGCCAAGTTTGTTTGCTTGAGTAGTGTGCCCCACTAGGTTGCATTGTAGTCGGGGAAGACCGTGTTTGTCATATTGAACCTTCATTGGGTGTTGTGGGCAAAGTTTTGAGTTTTTGCCTTTTGCAACGGTCTTATGTCTGACGAAATAAGCGTCTGTTTGAGCTCAAATTGAGTCAGTTTATCTTGAAATGGACCTTAATGGTAGTTTAGGTCGCTTTGAGACGTAATTAAATCATGTCGTTTTGTTGTGGTCGAATTTTGAAATTTTGACCTGTTTGTGTCCGAATTGGCGTAAAATTGCCTTTTTGAGCTGTGAAAAGTACCCAATTGCGCCGGGAATTTTCGCTGTTGTTTTGCGGGGCTTGTGTGGGACTTGAGGTATTGGGTGGTCTTTGAAAATTTTGTTGTTGTTTTGACTCGTCTTTTGCTTGAAAAGAAGGGCGAGTTGTTTTTTGTGTGTTTTTTTTTAAGTGTTTTTTGTTGTGTTGTTTTTTTGGTTGGGCTTGGCGAGTTTTCCCTTGTTTTGCAGGTGTGTATTTTTTGGATTTCTCCATTTCGTGCCGTCGTAATGCCGAAATTTCGATTGACGTTTTTGTTTTGTCTTGATTGCAGGGGAGTGTTCTGGGCCCACTGGGTCCGTTGCTGAGACCTTAGAGGAGGAGAATGATCCAGGAGGAGGAGAGACGGTTGTTGCCTTGTCCCTGTCGAGTTGTGTTTCTCCTTTGTAGTCTTAGTCCAGCCTTTGATCGAGTATCGATCACTGGCTGTTGTCTGCAGAGGTTCGGACGTCTGATGATTGGGGGTCAAGACGGGTGCATTGTTCTACGTTGCCGTCTTCGATCTTTGTTGAGTTCTGATGATTGGGGTTCAACATCGGGGTAGCGCCCTGTGTCATGGCTCCTTTTCATCGCCGAATTCCAATAATTGGGGGTCAACGTCGGGATGATGCACTGAGTCGCAATTCCTGATTGCCGTGTCGCCATAAGTCTGCCAGGCATTGTTTTCCTTTTTGTCATGGAGTAGGAATGAGGTATTACCGCCATGGTAACCACCTCTGCTTCCGCGGTTACTCCTTTGTTTTCATGTTGCTCCTTTTCTTTTCCGATCGAAAGCATAGGGAGTGTTTAGTTCGGTAGGTGGCGGATAGCCCCCAGTTCGTTATTTTAGGCCTGTGTAAATGTGTGATAAATACTTGTACCAGATCCTGTTTGTATGGCCAATCGTTTGTATCGAACATTTGTCGATGTATTTTGCGTGAGGCAGTTTGTATATATGTGTTTTTGGATTGTGGTTTATTTGTGTTTTTGGCCTTTTTGTGTTGTGTTTCGGAGAAGCATTGTCAGCTGCTAGTTCTCCTTTGCTTTGCATTTGTTTCTGCATTGTTAGCGTAGAACATAGGCAACAGGTAGCACGTACGCATAAACATAAACAAGCAAAAGCATTTGATTGAAAACAAAAATAACCACGATGACTCAAAGTTAAAATTTGAAAATTTTGAAAATTCCGCGACAAGTCGTCACGTTTGGATTCTTCAAATGAAATTCATTTGAAATTTGAGCAATTAACTCGTGCTTGAATTAAATTGCATCGAATTTTGCTGAAATTGAATTGTAACTCGAAAAAACTAAAACTCAAACCGTCACGGGTGAATTTTAAAACACATTTTTGCGAGTATATTTGATTTTTGTGAGATCAAGGCTCGGATTTGCGAGAGCTTGAATTTTGAAGAAAACTGACGTCGTGTTATCAATTTTCGAATTTTGTGGAAAATGCAAAAAAGCGAATTTTTTTTGGAATTTTCAACTGACATGGAAACGATCAGTCGCGGATTGGGGCAACTAGCCCTTCCCCCCTTAAAAAAATAGAGAAAAAACCCGTATGTTTAAAGCTGCGTCATGGAAATCGTGTCGAGTTTTGTAAAACGCAAAAACAAGGAAATGTGAGTGTGAGAAAACACAAAAGAATCTGGATAGGCACGAGTCCTATGGCGGGAGGTTTTAGGTGTCAGGAAGAAACACAACATGAAAGGGACAAATCAAGTGCGGATCCTGAGAACCAACCCAAAGAGGCGCGAAACCACGGGCGATGGAAGGGAGCCTCCACTTTTTTTCGGAAAAAGGCGCTGATTGTTTTGTATAAATAGGGACGTTTGTGCTTCATTGTTTCATCATCCGAAACACGAAAAAACATCTCCACAAAAACCTTTCTTCTTCTTCCACAAAATAATTCATGTATGCTTCCGAAAATAGGTTGCGACATTGGTGTCGGGATTTGTCACCTCCCGAAAAGTATCAACTCGTTGTAATGGGAGTTGGTCAATTGTTGGTGCTTCGTCAAGTCAAGGTGCAATCCTCGTTTCATGAAGCATGCTCTCAGTTTTGGGATTCGAAACATCATGTTTTCGTTTTCCCGAAAGGTGAAATTTTTCCTCTTGCCGAAGAAGTGGGCGCCATTGTGGATGGACGGGTTGTACTCTGGTGCTTCCCCCGACCCGTTGCGTTACAAAGAGAAGTTTTGTTCAATGTTGGGCTTGTCAACGAGCCAAGTGAACTTTCTCCTCGCTCCCCATGGTGTGGATATGTTGGCTCTTATCAACATGTTCTCAAACCGGTTGGATGTCAATGTTTTGAAGGTGGCTAGGAGAAGGGCTCGTGCCTTTTGCCTAGTGCATGCATACCTCCTTGCCGATGCCTTGAAGAAGGAGGGGTCCAAATGCTATAGTAGTATGACCCTTGTGCATGTGGTTGAACAAATGGAGCATGGTAGGGATCCATCATGGTTGGTGCTTTGCGAGAAGCTCCCTCGTTCGGATCTCCAAGGATCCTCCAAGTGTGGCTATTGGAGAGGCTAAGGTATATAGAGCCTTCGGCTGATTCATCCCCTTACTCCTTCCGTCATCTTACCATGTGGAAGAAATTGTACTCGGATAGTTTTGCATCCACCGAGGCCTATTGGACCTCGAGATTGGTGGAGGAGGGTGGTCCTCATATCCGTTGGGTGGTGCCATGGTGGCACTTGAGGTCCTTCACAAGGTTGCCCAATTCGGTTGCAAGTTCTTGTTCTTTGATAGTGGTGGGTTTGAAGGTTGCTTCCTTCATTTATCCCGAAAGGCTCATGAGGCAAATGGGGCGTCAATAGAAGGTACCCGCTCAAGATACTCTCGTCCAAGAGAGTGTTTTCCGGAACTCTGAGTTTGTGGAGGTCTTTGAAAGGTGGTGGGTCACTCGGCCGATTTGGGAGGTACTAAACCCCGTTGCCACGACATGGTTGACCCCCGCTTATGTCAAGTGGTCAAGAGCTCAAACCTTGGAGGAAAAGTCCAAATCTTGTAAGGACGAGGTCGTTGACTTGAAGTATGGAGAGGCCATCAAAGCCAACCGTTCCTTCTTTGATGACTTTGTTGATGGAGCTAGCCCAGATGTAATGAGGCCACCAAAGAGGAGCAGCTCGGGTCCCAAAGAGGTAGTGGGCCATGCATGGGCTCGTCTTGGGCCGAGTATGGGGTCATGCAAGAGACCGGAGGCCGTCGCCGTTGTAGATCCGTTGAGGATCCGCTCCAAAGAGGAAGTTCATGCTAGGCGGGCCAACAAGAAGAACAAGGGGAAGATGTACCCCGAGGGAAAAGGCAAGGGTAGAATGGAAGAATGAAGATCTCCATTACCCGTTTATTATTATGTTGTATTAGTGTTGTGAGTTTTTATTATGTTGTACTAGCTATGTATTGTGTGTTTTGTGCTAGTTTTACTATGTGAGGTGTCTTAGTCGACATCCTAGCTTTGACAAGTTGCAGACTTGCTTAGCTTTATTTATTGTCAAATTTGTAATCCCTCTCATTATTAATTAAATAAGAGGATTGCTTGTGTTAAAAGAGACTGTGAACGCTGGTTTCTTCCATCCATTTTGTAAAGGCAATTCGGTTTGAATTATCCTGAACACCGCACTTGGGAATTGGGATTTTTGTGGGAAGAGAGAAAGGCTTCTTTTTGTATTTTTGTGGAACGGGGAATGTTGGTCCCTTTCTTATTTTTGATGTTGACATGGGGTTATTTTTTTTATTTGTGTGGATAGTTGTATCCTTCTTGCATAAGAGAGGACTGCCTACGTATCCACCTGAAAAGGCGAAATCAAACCATGATCATAGTTCGAAAAGTTTTGTTAATTTGTTTTGGGTTTTGTGGTTGTATCCTTCTTGTGTAAGAAAGGACTGCCTACGTATCCACCTGAAAAGGTGAAATCAAACCATGCTCGTAGTTCAGGTGTTTGGTTTAATTTGTTTGGGTGCGAATGGATGTTGTCTTTGACAGATCAAAGGACGTTTGAAACGGGGCAAGGTACCGCAACTTAGACTCGATAAAACATGCAATTTCAAATTTGAACGCATTGAGGAACTTGACTTGAAAGGGGTATGGTGGTCGCTAGTTGTAAAACTAGGGTGAGGTTTGTTGGCTGCTAGGGTTCAAGGGTAGTATTTCTTGAGTTGGTCTAGGTTGGTCGGGTTTGTGAAATCCTCCCCATCTAGGTCACTCAGTCTCACTGCCCCCTCCGAAAGTATTTTCTTGACCAGGTATGGCCCGGCCCAATTGGGTTTGAATTTCCCCCTCGGATCGACGGGTAGTGGTGCTCGAACCGACTTGAGGACCAAGTGGCCTTCTTTGATGTTCCTGGGTTTGACCTTTTTGTTGAATGCCCGTTGTATACGTCGTTGGTGTAGTTGGACGTTGTGCAAAGCGTTGAGTCGCCGTTCGTCTAGAAACGTGAGCTGTTCAAACCTTCGATGGGTCCATTCCGCCTCAGGAACTTGACTCTCCAGTAGGATGCGTAGAGATGGGACCTCCAACTCTACTGGTTGAACCGCCTCCATACCGTATGTTAGGTAGAAGGGAGTGGCTCTCGTTGGTGTTCGAATGGAGGTTCGGTATCCCCAGAGTGCGAATGGGAGTTTGCTTGGCCAATCGCGGTAATTATCTTGTATCTTCTTAATGATGGTGACAAGTGTTTTTTTTCCGCCTCTACCGCTCCGTTGGTTTGGGGACGATAGGGGGATGATCGATGTCGCTTGATTTTGTATTTGTCCAGCAAGGCTTGCATTTCCGCCCGGAAATGAGAGCCTTGGTCGCTGATGATTTCATAGGGTACCCCATATCTGCAGATGATGTTGTCCTAGATGAACTTGGCCACTTGTTTGGCGGTCAAGACTGAATAGGACTGTGCCTCTACCCATTTGGTGAAGTATTCGATGGCGACGAGGCCGAAGCAATGCCCTTTGGTGCCTATCGGGTTGACTTTCCCGATGATGTCGATGCCCCAGTTCGAGAAAGGCCAGGGTGATGTCATGGTGTATAAAAGGGATGGTGGTACGTGCTGTATGTTGGCGAAGATTTGGCAATTGTGACAATGTTTGACGTAGTTTCTGCAATCGGCTTCCATGGTGGTCTGGTAGTAGCCTAACCGCATGATTTTTCGGATCAACATCAATGCGTTCATATGAGGGCCGCATTCTCCATCGTGGACCTCTCCAATGACTTTTTTGGCTTTGTGATGGTCAATGCAAAGGAGAAGAATCCCTTGGGGTGTTCTTTTGTATAGTTGTTCTTGGTTTATCACAAATTGCGATGCAAGTAAACGGATGGCTCTTTGTCCTCTTGTATCAGAGTTGGGAAAGAATTCGTTTTTGGTTTTGTAGTTGAGGATGGCTTGGTACCAAGGTTCGACATGGTTTTCCTTGTCGTTGTGGATGGCGCAGATGTGAGCTGGCTCGCTCCTTCTCTCGACACATAGGGGCATCGATGTCATTGTCGTCAGGTATGTTGACGAGCGCGACAAGTTTTGCCAGGGTATCAACAAATTGATTTTCCTCTCGGGGCAAGTGGAAGTAGTCGACTTGGTCGAAGAATTCGGCCTCTTGATTGATTTTTGCTCGGTAGGGTTCTAAGCTGTCGCTACGGATTTTCCATGATCCAGACACCTGATTGATGATGAGTGAAGAATCGTCGTGGACCCTCAGTCTCTTTATGCCAAGTGTTATAGCTGCTTGTAGGCCGATAACGCATGCTTCGTATTCGGCGGCATTGTTGGTGACGGCGAAATCCAGTTTGACTGATATCGAAACATGTTCTCCCTCTGGCTGAGAAGGATTCCTATCCCGAAACCTCTTCGGTTTGAAGCACCATCGAAGTATAGGTCCCATGTTTCGGTGCCAGCATAAAGGATGTCATCGTCAGGAAGTGACCATGTGTCGATCGTTGGATCGTTGTTGACGGGATTTTCAGCTAGGAAATCGGCGACTGCTCTTCCCTTGATAACCTTGATGGGTACGAACTTGAGATGAAATTCAGATAGCATGAGTGTCCATCTAGACAGCCTTTCGTTTAGTACGGGTTTTTCGAAAATGTACTTGACAAGGTCCATCTTGGAGTAGATGTGAACCGTGTAGCTGAGCATGCAGTGCTGCAGCTTCTTTGTTGACCATACTAGGGCAAGGCATGTCTTTTCCAGTTAGGTGTACCTTGTCTCATACTCGATGAACGTTTTGCTGATTTAGTAGATGGCTCGTTCTTCGCCGTCGACTGTTTGCACTAGCATTGCTCCCATGGCTGTGTCGGTGACAGTCAGGTATAGGGATAAGGGAATTCCTTGTTGAGGTGGCATGAGGACAAGAGGTTTGGATAGGATTTACTTTATTATATCGAAGGCCTTTTGATAGTCGTCGTCCCAATCGGTGTGATCGGAGGCGCGAAGCTTCTTGAAGATTGGCTCATAAATCATACTGAGTTTGGCTATGAAGCGACTGATGTATAGAACTTGTCCGAGGAATCCCCGAATATCCTTCTCGTTCTTAGGCCGAGGCATTTGTTGAAGAGCTTTGATTTTGGTAGGATCAATTTCGATGCCTCTTTTGCTGACGACGTGTCCCAGGAGATTTCCCGAGGTGACTCCGAATGTGCATTTCTGAGTATTCAGTCTCATGTTGTATTTCCGCAGACGAGCTAAGAATTTCCGGAAGGCGTTGATGTGGCCGTTCCGCTCTTTGGATTTGACGATCATGTCATTGACATATACCTCCACCTCTTTGTCCATCCTATCATGTAGGAGAGTGGTAGCGGTTCTTTGATAAGTTGCTCCGGCATTGATTAGACCGAAAGGCATCACCGTGTAGCAGTATGTACCCCACTGTGTAGTGAATGCGGTTTTTTGCATGTCTTTCTCAGCCATTTTGATCTGATTGTACCCAGCATACTCGTCCATGAATGATAGTAGGGCATGTTTGGCAGTATTATCCACCAGGATGTCAACATGTGGCAGAGGGAAGTCGTCTTTTGGGCTTTCTTTGTTTAAATCCCTGAAGTCGACGCAAACCCGAATTCTCCCATCTTTCTTAGGTACAGGAACTATGTTGGCCACCCAGTCAGAGTATTCCGACACTTTGATGAACTCGGCTCTGAATTGCTTGTCTACTTCTTCTTCAATTTTTAGGGCGTATTCGGCGCGATTTTTGTTTTACCGGTTTAGCTTCGGGTTTAATGGGTATCCTGTGTTCTACAATCTCCATGTCGATCCCATGCATGTCCTTGTAGGGCAAGGCGAATACGTCCTTGTATTCGTGTAGGAGGTTGATGAACTGCTATCTTTCCGAGGGGTTAAGGGTGGTCCCTATCCTAAGTTCTTGAGGTGTGTTGTCGGTTCCTACGTTAATAGGTTCGGTCTCCTCAATGACTGGGGTCCTATTTTCTCGTTTGTCAAGTTATTTGGCTAGGTGAGGTGGGTAGTCACTCAAATCAAATTCCTCATATTCGTTCAGAATTGCATTGCAGTTAAATTGAGACGAGTCATAAGCAAACTTAGCGTTCATTAAGTCGACTTGAGCGAAAAGCTCGGATAGGACAGACATCTCATGGGCAGTCAGAGGCGACACAGCAGAGGAGACGGCCCCTGGAACAAGCTCCAGGTTGCTACCTTCCATTGGAGTAGGGATAACCTTGGTTGACTCGGCCTCTAAAGCAGCCACAAGTTTGTGATAAAATAGTGGAAAAGGGACCTTGACCAGGACATCGAGAGCATTAGGAGCTAGGACAGACTCTTCTTCACTTCCCTCTTTGAACATAGGGCCTTCCTCAGTCGTAATCTTGAGAATGCGGCCTTGATGATCGGTCCACTTGATAGTTTTCTTCCAGCCTTTGGTAGCTTTCTCTGAGTCAGTATCAGAGATTAAGGTGGTGGGATCAAAATGGTTGTCCTTCAGAGAAATGTTGATGATGTCCTCATAGCCGAGGTGCTTGATGTTGTTCTCTCCGAAGAGGAGGCTGACGGCTTATCCGTCAAGGCATGGGGTTGACTCAGATTTGTTGATGTAGCTTTGGTGTTGCCGGGGATGAAGTAGCAGTCTTGAAAGACTTCTACACCCGGGCGTTTGATCTTGGCTAAGGAATCATAAATCAGCTCAGGAAAGTCGTGGTAGGGCTCGGATTCTCCCTCGGGGACGAAGTATCCACTGAGAGTCAAATGATAGGGACGGAGGATGACTTTGTGCTTCTTGCTCTTCCGTATTAGGAGGTTCATCTCCTGGATGTCTTCATTGGTAGGGTCATAGCCTAGCCCGAAGGGGATGTTGGGGACCTTAGCCTGTTTCAAGGGAGGCAAGGTGCTCTTCAGCGGATTGAGGGGTAGGCTCGGGAAATAACCCTGGCTCATCAAAATGCGATTGATCGTGAGGTTGGAGAACGGGTTGCAATCAAAGGATGCTGATTCATCGGTTAGGGCATTCACAGCTTGGAATCCCCATATTTCGTTGTCATCCTCCTCAATGGCTTGGGATGTTATTCCCTTTTTCATGACAGCCTTGATCGGGGAAGCGGGAATCGTGATGGTCTTCCCGTTGAAAGGGACCCTGATTTTCTGATGAAGGGTTGAGATAAATACCTTAATGGCGTGAATTGTAATACTACGGTTTTCTATGTTTATGGGTACTCTATCAAGTGGGGCTTACTCTGTCAAGTAAATATGTTTTTACGCAAAACAATAGCTGACCTGATGGGTAATCGATCGAGTACGTGTGACACTCGATCGAGTAAGGGGCACTCGATTGAGTAAGTTACTTACTCGATCGAGTAAATGAGTCTTACGGTTTATTTTAGCCGGGTTTTGTTAATAATGCATGATTAGAATAAAAGGCTTCCGTCATTATTTTTAATTACTTTTGCTTTCTAAAACCTTTCAAGAGAAAATAAAACAAGTTACGTAGTTCGTATTCATCGCGTTATTAGCAAATCCTAAGGCTAGGATCGTCGGATTGTCTTGTTCTTTACGCCGTTGTGATCGTCGTGTCGAGGGTAGGCTTCTTGTATAATTTTTATAGTATTTCGTTGAGTTTGGTTAAAACCCTAACTGGGTAGTTTTGGGGGTTTTGGGTGTATTATGGGGATTGGGTGGTAATTGTATGTGTATGTGTTATAGGAGGAGGATTCGTAGAGGAACGTTATTGATTAGCTGCTGTGACGGTCTTGTGGTTGCTATTCCAGGTAGGGTTTCCATACTCAGTATTGTTTACATGGCATTGTGATAATTGATTGTTGTTGTTAATTTATATCTTATCAAAATTGGATTAGGTGATTGTTGATTGTATAATTGGGATGTATAACTATATGTGGTTTGCGAGGTGCGTCCTCGGCTGAGTGGAGTCACTTGCGGGAGTGGCTTCACGCCCTTGATTTGCCTTCATTGGAACCCGCCACAGATGGGATGTGCACATTTAGGAACTTGGGTTTATCGCTTGGATGAGATGAGCGGGGCTTAGGTGGGAACGGCTGCGGTCCCCCACTGGCGGTGTGGAATACTTGTTGCGATGAGTATTCTGGCAGGACTACACACTTTAGTGTGTAGTCAGGTGTGTGGTGATATGATAGAGATTGGTTTGGTTTGGTTGGATTGGATTGTTGTGTGGCTGTTGTTGTATCGTTTGTGTGATCAGTACTGACCCCGTTTAATTATTTTAAAAACTGTGGTGATCTATTTGGGGATGGTGAGCAGTTGTTGAGCAGGTATGAGTTGATTCACATAGGATAGCTGGGTTGAGTCGCCACGAGCTGTTTAGAGTCTTCCGCTGCGTCATAGATATTCTTTTATACTATTTCAGCTTGTTTGACAATTTTGAGAAACATTTGTATCTACTTTATCAGTTTTTGGTTTTGGACGTATATCGCTTTCAACATATTTAATAAAGTATGTTTATTTATTGTTTATTTGATATACATTGAATCAGGTAACCGAGATGGTAGCTCTTCCATGCTTTAAGTGGTCCTGATAAGGCACTTGGGGTATGGGGGTGTTACAAAGTGGTATCAGAGCGACGATTTTAGAACCTGTAACTAATGAACGCAATGAACTTAGGGAGTCAAAATCAAATGAACCCGGGTAGGAGTTGTTAGGAGCTAATGCAAATACTTGGGAGACGTCCTAAATTCGCGATCTCGCCCTACAACTTTGAACCGGTCACTATGGGGCGTGTCTTGGGATCATTATGTGTTTATTCATGTAAATTGCATATCTATATAGAAGTGTGTTGTGTGAATCGGTGGATGAATGCATGTGGTGGATAGGGGAATGTTGTAGTGAAAGATGATGAGTAGTATGAGCATATATGTTGATTGAATAACGGAATTGCATGATAGATGATTTCTAATGTGGCTTATTAGAAACATATGAAATGGAGTGTTGTTTGTTACGTATATACGTATGTTTGTCATTTTATATATATATATATATATATATATATATATATATATATATATATATATATATATATATATATATATATATATATATATATATATATTGGAAAGTGTTGAGATAAGCATGCGGGAGTATACGAGTCAGCATGACTCGATCGAGTGCGGGGCACTCGATCGAGTGGGTGTGACTCGATCGAGTGGGGTGTTTTTCGTTTCTGGACAGTATGCTGTTTTTGGGCACTCGATCGAGTAGGATAGGGGACTCGATCGAGCTGGGTCAACTCGATCGAGTAAGTAGTGGGCTCGATCGAGTGAGGTTTTGGTGCATTCTGGTCAGACTTTCGATTCGAGGCACTCGATCGAGTATGTGGGCAACTCGATCGAGTGGCCTCAACTCGATCGAGTAGGTTGTGTTGCTCGATTGAGTAAGTACGGTACAAGTCATATACGTGTTTGAGTTGTAAGATGTGTGTTTATGTTTACCTTTTTCTTATATAGTGCAAATATGCCGCCAAAGAGAAATGTGTTGTATGCCAGGTTTGAGAATGTGAGTATTGATGAGATAGTTAAGATGCTAGAGGACCAGGACGCTCTCACTGATGCTTAAAGAAGTTTAGGAAAGATAAAGATGCTGGAGTGGATTTTGCTAAGATGAGTATAAACATCGCACGGTTTAACCCAAAAGAGTACATGGGTACAGGTGCGCCAGTTTTGCTTGATAATTGGCATAGAGAGATGAAGAATATACTTAATGTGGTTCATTGCCCAAAGGACTTTAGAGTTGAACAAGCTGCGTTCTACTTGAGAGATGCAGCCGGAGAGTGGTGGGATAAGGTTACGGAGAGTGCCTTGGACCTATATGTGAAACAGGGGTTGTCAGCTATACCTTGGGGTGAGTTCAAGAAAGCTATGCGACGAGAGTTTGTGCCGGAACATGTGCGTAGTAAGTTGAGAGAGGAGTTTGATGATATCAAAATGACTTCGGATATGACAGTGGCGGAGTACTATCACAAGTTTAATGAGAACTCTAGGTATGCTGAGGACATGGGGCTGAATCAGGAGAACTTAGCGTTGAGGTTTGAGAAGGGTCTGACACCCAAGATCATGGAGAAACAGCCTGTAGGAGTCCTTACTGATGTTAAAGAGGTATAAGAGCATGTCGGAAGAGCTGAGAGATTGGTAGAGATGGCTAAGGAGAATAGGGAGAGAACTTTTGAGAAGAGGAAGGCTGAGATAATGGGTGGTGGTCAGTCTAGTTACAAGAGGGGCGGTCATAACCAGGTGAGAGCTTACTCTTCGGGGTCGGGGTTCAGTGGTGGAGCTTCTTTTGGGTGTGGTCGTGGTGGTAATAGTAGTAGCTGGGGTTTATCTTGCTTTAACTGTGGCGGTAAGGGCCACAAGAGACATGAGTGTACCAGTATGGTGGGCAGGAGCTTCTAGAGACCATCACAGAGGAGTTTCTCTCAGGGTCCGTCTCAGAGTTATGCTAGTAACAGGCCGGCTGGGTCATGGAATAATCAGGGTGGCCAGAACAACAACAGTGTGGTTAACCACAGTGGCGGTAATTCATATCAGATACCAGCGACGAACAACAACCAGGGGTCGGCTACTAAGTCGTCTACTTCTGCTAGTACTGTCCAGGGAAATGGACAGAAGACCAGTGGCAAGCATTTCATGATGGAGAAGAAAGCAGCTGAGTATGATGCTCACGTAATCACGGGTACTTTTCTTGTTTATGGAGTCTTTACCTTTATTTTGTTTGATTCGAGGGCGTCACAGTCTTTTGTATCATCGAGTCATGCTAAGCTTTTGGGTTTGAGAGAGTTTGAGTCTGTAAAAGAGGAATTTTTTATATCGTCGGGTGAGTCTGTATCTTGTGGGAGGTTGTATAAGGGTGTGTCTATGATAGTTGGGCAGGTTGACCTACCACTGGACTTGTTAGAGTTTCCTTTGGACGGTTTTGAGATGATAGTTGATATGGACTGGTTGGGTAAGTATAAGGCTAGGATAGACTGTCATCAAAATAAAGTCTCTTTAAGAGGTCCTAAGGGAGTTAGTGTGTCTTATCGTGGGTTTGTTGTCAAACCCAAAGTCAAGTTGATTGCAGCAGTGACGTTGAAGTCTTATTTGAGGAAGGGGTTTCCTTTGATCTTGTGCCATGTGAGGGACCATAGTATGGTGAGTTCGACAGTTGATCAGATACTAGTGGTGGGAGAATTTCCAGATGTCTTTCCGGAGGAGATACCAGGTTTACCACCAAAGAGGAAGATAGATTTCAGTGTGGAGTTGAAACCAGAGACGGGACCAATCTCTAAGGCTCCGTACTGCATGGGTCCAAAGGAGTTGGAGGAACTGAAGAAACAGCTAGATGATTTGATTGATAAGGGATGCATTAGACCTAGTGTATCACCGTAGGGAGCACCAGTTTTGTTTGTGAAAAAGAAAGAAGGAAGTTTGAGGTTGTGCATCGATTATAGAGAGTTGAACAGGGTAACAGTGAAGAATAAGTACCCTTTGCCAATGATAGACGATTTGTTTGACCAGTTGAACGGGTCAGCCGTCTTTTCTAAGATTGATTTGAGGTCAGGTTACCACATGGTGAAGATTCGGGATGAGGACATACCGAAGACAGTTTTTACATTGAGGTATGGTCACTATGAGTATGTTGTGATGCCGTTTTGGTTATCTAATGCACTGGCAGTGTTTATGGATTTGATGAACCGGGTTTTCAGTCAGTTTTTGGATCGGTTTGTTGTGGTCTTGATCGATGGTATCTTAGTCTTTTCTAAGACTAAGGAGGAGCATGAGGAGTACTTGAGGTTGGTGTTGCAGACTTTGCGTGACAATCAGCTATATGCAAAGTTGTCTAAGTGTGAGTTTTGGCTCGAGGAGGTTGCCTTTCTGGGGCATGTGATTTCAAAGAAGGGTGTTGCTATGGATCCGGCCAAGATAGAGGCAGCCATTCGGTGGGAAGCACCAAAGAATATGGCAGAGATCAAGAGTTTCTTGGGTTTGGTAGGGTACTACCGTCGGTTTGTGAAATATTTTTCTAAGATAGCCATACCTATGACAGCATTGATGAGGAAAGAGAACAGGTTTCGTTGGGATGAAAGTTGTGAGACAGCATTCCAAACATTAAAGGAGCGTTTGACCACAACTCCAGTCTTGGCATTACCGGAAAGGTGTGAGAACTTTGAAGTGTATACAGATGCTTCAAAGAATGGTTTGGGATGTGTGTTGATGCAGAATGGGAAAGTAATTGCCTATGCTTCTAGGCAATTGAAGCCTTATGAGGAGAACTATCCGACATATGATCTGGAGTTGGGTGCAGTTGTGTTTGCTCTCAAGATTTGGAGGCAATATCTTTATGGGGCGGCCTTTAAGTTGTTTTCAGATCACAAGAGTCTCAAGTACATCTTCACTCAAAAGGAGCTGAACATGAGGCAGAGGAGGTGGACGGCGCTGATTGGGGATTATGACATGGATATTGTCTACCATGAAGGGAAGGTGAACGTGGTTGTCGATGCGCTGAGCAGGAAGAGTGTGCATTATATATGCACAGCTATGTCTTGGATGAGATTGAGAGATGAGGTGGGGAAGTTGGGAATACATATGATATAGAAAGGGGATGCTAGAGGGGATTTGACAGTGGAACCAGATCTTTATGATGATATTCGCAGGAAACAGGCTTTGGATCCTAAGACTGAGGAGTGGAGAGCTGGAGTAGAGAAAGGGACAATGTCTAGGTTCTCTATTCATACAGATGACAGTGTGAGATTTGATGGCAGGTGGTGTGTACCTAATGATGAGGAATTGAGGAAGATGATCATGACAGAGGGTCATTGCACACCATATTCGGTACATCCAGGCGGTGACAAGTTATATAAAGATTTGAAGAAAACTTTCTGGTGGCCTGGGATGAAGAAAGAAACAGCTGAGTTTGTGGCTCGATGATTGACGTGTCAGAGGGTTAAGGGAGAGCAGCGACGACCACAAGGTAAGATTCAGTCTCTTGAGGTACCTGAGTGGAAATGGGAGTCCATCTCTATGGATTTTATTATGGGTTTGCCGAGGAGTCAACAGGGTAATAACATGATATGGGTAATAGTTGATCGTTTGACCAAGTCAACTCACTTTGTTCCGATGAAAGATACTTGGACCAAGATACAGTTAGCTTTCGCTTATAGGAAGCATGTGGTTCGTTTGCATGGGGTTCCTAAGGATATTGTGTCAGATAGAGATGCGAGGTTCATATCACGATTTTGGAAAGAGTTGCAGGAGTTGATGGGAACTACTTTGAAGATGAGTACTGCATTTCATCCTACGACATATGGACAGACAGAGAGGACCATCAAGACTTTGGAGGATATGCTCCGAGCTTATGTGATGGATTTTGGTGGTAGCTGGGAGGAGAGATTGGATCTGATTGAGTTTTCTTATAACAACAGCTATCACACGAGTATGGGGATGGCACCGTTTGAGGCTTTGTATGGGAGGAGGTGTAGGAGTCCGATTTTCTGGGATGATAGAGCTGAGGCAGTTGTTTTAGAACCACATATGGTACAGGAGATGATAGAACAGGTTAAGCTGATCACGCAAAAGATGAAAGCGGCCCAGGATCGACAAAAGAGTTATGCAGATTTACATCGTCTGACATAGAGTTTCAGGTTGGAGACAAGGTTCTTTTGAAAGTGTCTCCTATGCGTGTCTTAAGGTTTGGTAAGAAAGGGAAGCTGAGCCAGAAGTTTATCGGAGCGTATGATATTTTGGATCGTGTAGGTGGGGTTGCTTACAGGTTAGCGTTGGCAGCAACTTTGGATAGACTACATAATGCGTTTCATGTATCTCAATTACAAAAGTATGTGAGTGATTTTCCCATCTGTTAGAGGTAGAGAACATAGAGTTAGATTAGTCCTTGTCTTATCTTGAGGTGCCAAAACAGATTCTTGATCGCAAGGTTCGGAAAACTAGACATGGGGAAACGGTGTTGCTTAAGGTTCTTTGGTATAACCATGAGGTTTTAGGAGGCTACTTGGGAGTCGGAAGAGGCTATGAGGGAGCGGTATCCGTCTCTTTTTGACCAGGTATGTGTGGTTACAGGGATGTAACCATGTTTCTTTTAGGGGGGGGGGGGGGGTGGGAGATGGTTGCATAAGGTTTTTGTATGGTTTATCTTGGTTTTGGTAAAAGTTACTAGTTGTTTTGAGTTGGTTTGAGTTTTGGTTATGTTGTTGTGTCGGAGTTGAGGTAGTATGTTTTGTTTTTGTGTATGGGTTGAACTTCGGGGACGAAGTTCTTTTTAAGGAGGGAAGACTGTAGTATTACGGTTTTCTATGTCTATGGGTACTTAATCGAGTGAGGCTTACTCTGTCGAGTAAGTATGTTTTTACACAAAACAATAACTGACCTGATGGGTACTCGATCGAGTACGTGTGACACTCGATCGAGTAAGGGGCACGCGATCGAGTAAGTCACTTACTCGATTGAGTAAGTGAGTCTTACGGGTTATTTTAGCCGGGTTTTGTTAATAACGCGTGATTAGTATAAAAGGCTTCCGTCATTATTTTTAATCACTTTTACTTTCTAAAACCTTTCAAGAGAAAAGAAAATAAGTTACGTAGTTCGTATTCATCGCGTTATTAGCAAACCCCAAGGCTAGGATCGTCAGATTGTCTTGTTCTTTACGCCGTTGTGATCATCGTGTCGAGGGTAAGCTTCTTGTATAATTTTTATAACATTTCGTTGAGTTTCGTTAAAACCCTAATTGGGTAGTTTTGGGGGTTTTGGGTGTATTATGGGGATTGGGTGGTAATTATATATGTATGTGTTATAGGAGGAGGATTCCTAGAGGAACGTTAATGATTAGCTGCTGTGACAGTCTTGTGGTTGCTATTCCAGGTAGGGTTTCCCTACTCAGTATTGTTTACATGACATTGTGATAATTGATTGTTCTTGTTAATGTATATCTTATCGGAATTGGATTTGGTGATTGTTGATTGTATAGTTGGATGTATAACTGTATGTGGTTTGCGAGGTGCGTTCTCGGCTGAGTGGAGTCACGTGTGGGAGTGGCTTCATGCCCTTGATTCGCCTTCTGTGGAACCCGTCACAGATGGGATGTGCATATTTAGGAACTTGGGTTTATCGCTCGGATGAGATGAGTGGGGCTTAGATGGGAACTGCTGCGGTCCCCCACTGACGGTGTGGAATATTTGTTGCGATGAGTATTCTGGTAGGACTACACACTTTAGTGTGTAGTCAGGTGTGTGGTGATATGATAGAGATTGGTTTGGTTGGTATGGATTGTTGTGTGGCTTTTGTTGTATAGTTTGTGTGATCAGTACTGACCCCGTTTAATTGTTTTAAAAATTGTGGTGATCCATTCGGGGATGGTGAGCAGGTATGAGTTGATGCGCATGGGATAGCTGGGTTGAGTTGCCATGAGCTGTTTAGAGTCTTCCGTTGCGTCATAGATATTCTTTTATACTATTTCAGCTGGTTTGACAGTTTTGAGGAACGGTTGTATCTACTTTATCGGTTTTTGGTTTTGGACGTATATCGCTTTAAACATATTTATTAAAGTATGTTTCTTTATTGTCTATTTGATATACATTGCCTCGGGTAACCGAGATGGTAGCTCTTCCATGCTTTAAGTGATCCTGGTAAGGCACTTAGGGTATGGGGGGTGTTACATGAATCCAGGGGCGTCCTAGAAGCATGTTGAAAGAGGCGTCGATGTCGACCACCGAAAAACTAGCTTGTCTTTCCAAGGGCCCAGTTGCAATGGTCAAGGTGATAAGCTCCACAACCTTGCGACGAGTGTCGTCATAGGCGCATACTCCTTGATTGGTTGGGACCAAATCAGTTTCTTTGATACCCAGTTTATGAGCC
The DNA here is from genome assembly GCF_048544455.1 of Silene latifolia. Taxonomy (NCBI): domain Eukaryota; kingdom Viridiplantae; phylum Streptophyta; class Magnoliopsida; order Caryophyllales; family Caryophyllaceae; genus Silene; species Silene latifolia. The sequence continues at coordinate 61,443,187 of NC_133532.1, read as the reverse complement.
GTCTTGAGGGGAATGACATTAACTGCAGATCCGTCATCCACTAGAACCATAGGGACCTTCTTTTTTAGGCATTGTATGGTGATGTATAGGGCTAGGTTATGGTTGGCTCCGAATGGAGGGATATCTTCGTCATAGAAGATGACTTGGTTGTTCAGGTCGGGGGCATCCCTTGTCATGTGTGCCACCACTTCTTCAGGAGAGGAGGTAGAGGAACTGTAATTTTCTCAAGGTTTGTAGTAAAGCTTGCCGATGTTCGAAGGATGTAGCAATCAGTTGCCAAATTGAAATTTCGGCCTTTGCTTTTTGTATTTGTTTGAGGATCGCGTTTTCAGGAACCTTAGGTTCGGTGTCCGTGTCCGGGGCAATCTGGTCAT